>NC_081795.1:2452675-2752675 GCF_963082965.1 Carassius carassius
TACTGTCTTTGTTATGGGAAAGCTGTCACATGGCTGTCTTCTGATTAGTTGAGGATGATGAGGGACCTTTGCTGGTTTAAGCTGGTCTTAAACTGGTCCGACCAGCTTAGGACCAGCACATGACCAGCTAAGGACCAGTATAAACCAGCAAAGGACCATCTTAAACCAGCTCAAACCAGCATCCCAGCTTTAAAACATACCTAACCAGCATATGCTGTTTTTTCGACAGGGTTAAAAATAGAGTGACTATGCAGCAATCTACAGTTTTGTTAACTATATTTGGTTGCTGCTAAAAGCTTTTTCTGTTTTTACTGTCATTATGGTCATTTATCATGCATACTGTACATTTTATCCAAAGCACATGCTGTACCAGTGACTTCAGATATATAGTTTGGGTCACTTCAGCCTGGTGATGACCATAGATTGTATTTTGCATTGGCAACTTGAACAGAGGCCACCACTGTGCATGTCACCTCTGTTCTAAACCCTGGTGAGCTGTCTTGTTTACTATCAACTTAGACAGCTAACTTATAAAAATAAGCATCCTCAATGAAATTGAACCACATAAGTGAGTGATTTACAACACTCCGCACCTAATAAAGACCCTAATAATCATTAAGAAAAACAGCATGCATATACTCTGATTTGCTTAAAAAATGACATTTTTAATTACTCAACTATGTTTTATCAATATTGTTTTGTATTAAAACAAATGCAAATGCATTTATTATTTTTCTTCAATGTGCACAATGCATTCTGGGATTGCATTCTTCAAAGAATCTCATCAGACAACTTGCTGCCTACATTAAGTTTACATTTAAGCCTGTGACAACTTTGTTATTATTAACTAAAACCATTACAAATATTTTTTGTTAATTGAAATAAAGTTGAAATAAAACATAAATATAAAATGTAAACCTAATAACAAAGTTATTCGAAATAACTGAACTGTACTGAAATAATATGAGTTTAAGCTGAAGTATTAACGTTAAAGCTGATATAAAAATAAATGTAAGCTAAATAGAATTTTAAAAAAATGATAAAAGCACATAAGGTTTTTAAAACACTACAATAAACAATACTAAAAAACATTTGATTATGATTCCTTAAAATGCTTCACAGCAAAGTTCACCAATGCTGTGTTAGAAAAACACTTATGTAAACATTATTATTTTTATTGTTTTTATCCCTGATCTTCTATTATATTTTATTCTACTAATATTTTTATACATTCAGTATGTCATATTTCTGACAAAAAACAAAACCAAAAAGATTATAACATAGATCCCAGTAAAAGTCTGTCTGAGAGTTTGCAGTTAAAAGTTTACAGCCGCTTGTTCAGTTTTCAGCAGAATAGCAGTCAGTTCCGATCTGTTTCCTGGTGCTGTTGGAGCACTATTATACTAACAGGCAGCTCCTGTGTGACTCATTCTCTGGGTGTGTCGAGACAATAGGTGTCTTACGTTTCACTGCGGCTTTCTGTTTGTCTGAAGCCACAGGGCATAGAGATCTCAAATGCATTAAACCACCAAATTCAGCACCTGCCTGGAACTCAAACCTCATGATTTTTTGAGAAAACACATTCTCTGAAGCATTTAGATGAACAGATTTCTTCTGAGAACTATTACTGTGCAAATAGACAGCAGAAACCAGAACACAATCTTTTAAAACTAGCTGCAAATGCAGAAAGATATGAGAAGGAATAGTAAATATCTTATCATTAAGGATATTTAACTTGTTTATTGATTTCAAATCATTGATATTTAAATAAAAACATTAAATCTGAATATTATAACTTTTACCAAGTTTCTATTTTAGACAGCTTCCAAGTAATACAAAATGCTAGTAAAGTAGCATCCTTTATAACGTTCTGAGGTATGAACTGTATTTACAAATGAATCATATAAAACAGCAAAAATATCTTTAACACAAGGTTCTCTTACTTACATATTAAAAAAACAAAATTAAAGTAGAAATGGCATTTAAATGTGTATATATAAAAAAAAAAAACTAAAAAAAACGTAATGGGGAAAAATGAAATGTACGACTTACTTTGTTGCATTTAAAACTGTTTAAATGTTACAGTTTTTTCAATGTAGTTTTTTCTTTGGATAGAAGTCTGTCCTTTCCATCTCATATCCGCTACTTAGATATTTATAAAGCCAAAGTAGAAACAACATTTAAATGTTGTCAAAATACTTCAAAGAATGAACTGGGGAAAAAAAAATGAAATGCATAACTAGCTGCTATTTTTAAAACTGTTTAAATGTAGCAATTTAAAACAAATATATATATATATATATATATATATATACCTGCTCATATTCTACTTAAAAGAAATATTTTAAAAAATAATAAAACAAAGTATAAACAATAATTACATTGAAAAATGAAAGACTTATGAAAAAGAATTGTTACATTTAAAAAATTTTCTTTTTGTCAAACCTCTGGTTAGAGGTCTGTCCTTTCTATTTCTCATCTGCTCTTAGTGCAAATGGTATAAAAATTCTGTCAAAAACATTCCCAAGAATGAAAAGGCGATAAAAATAGGATATGTTTATAAATAGTCTTTTCCCCTTGTTTTTTTTTTTTTTTTTTTTTTTTAAAGCTTTGATTAAAAGTCAGTTCTTTACCATCGGTTATCTTCTCCTATTTAGATATTTAAAAATAAAAATTACTACTTTTTTAGGTCTAATTTAAATTTTAAAAAATTTTTAAATTTAAATTTTTTCTAATATATATTTTTTAAACCTTTTGGTTAGAAGTCTGTTCTTTCCATCTCTCTCTAACACACAAACACTAATACACAGGCCAGTGAAACATCCAGCTGGATTTCAGAGATAATCGACGGCGCTGCGGGCGGATGGATATCGGGACGGCTGCACGAATGACTGCTGTCTGGACGGCTGAATGAATGACTGCTGTCTGGATGGCTGGTATGACTGCTCTATGAATGACGGTGGCCCGGATGGGTGGCTGTACACCGAGTAGGGCTGGGGGTGATAGGTCATGGGCTGTGGCTGATAAGCCATGGGTGTGTTCCTGGTGTACTTGTACCTGGGATCCGGGCCATTGTCCAGGGAGCCACTACAGCAGGTGAATATGCACCCGCCAGCGAATAAGAAAGCAGAAGACACCCAACCGATGTACAACGCTTCCCCGAGTTCTCTACGCTGGGCATCAATGAGCAAAGGGTTATAGAAGTCCTGGATGATGACATGTCCGGTCCAGGAGACAGGGATGAGGCAGCAGAAGCAGCCTGCTAGGATCATGCATCCAGATATGATCAGAACCATCCGCTTGGCCCGGTCGTTTCCTTGGATGCATGCCGTGCACTGCATCCCAGCGATGGCAATTAGTAAACCCAGCCCAGTCAATCCCACGGAGCAGCACATGAGCCCCCGAGCAGCCTGGAGGTCAGGGGACAGTGCCAGCAAGGAGTCGTACACCTTACACTGCATCCGAATGCTGGCCTGCCGGTAGCAGTTCATCCACAAGCCCTCGTACCGGGTCTCCATCACAATGATGTTCTCCCCGATGAATGCCGTCACACGCCACATCGGCATCCCAGTGCTGGCCGCCACCCCGACAAACCCGATCAGGCTCACACACATTCCCACGATCTCCAGCGCGCCGTTCGCCATGATTCCAGGAGCCTGAAGAGTGAGGACTGGTTTTTAATGTGAGGTTTTGCATCCCGCTGGAATTGGAGCTGATAGGTGTACACCTGTTCCCAGGCTCCGCCCTCTCGCTCTGGAGAGGGAGGGAATGCCAGGGCTGGGTGCTATGAAATCAACCCCCCCGGCGAGGCTTTGTGTCTGGTTTTGTGTCACTAGAGGAGGAGCTCGTAGCTGTGTTGATGTTTGCTCAGCAGGCTTCGATTTCTGTCAGGGATCCTGTTAAGTTAGGAAATGCAGCTGAAGGGGTTACTGATACACACAGACACACAACAACTCTGGACTGCTGTCAATGTTTAACACCACTGGGGTTGTGGCTCATTAAACTGTTGTCTGATATGTTCAGAAGAACTTCTGTAAAGTCAGCTGATGGCTTAACGTTGATGTTTTACCTTTAGTTAAAGGTAAAGCGTGTCATTTCTGCACCGCTAGAGATTTTGTTATTTTTACAATTCCATTTGAGTGGTTGTTTGCATGTACAGTAGCTATGTGGTTTTCCATGGGAATCCCAGAACGCAACCACATACTGTAGCAACGGTACCACTCAGAACATAAGCAACTGCACAATAACTTCTTAAAAAAAACAAAAAACATTTAGAACCCCTTATCAGATGCATAGCATCACCCTAGTAACCTTTGCACAGTAAAGCATTTTTGTAGTTCCATTTAATGCTGAGGGATTTTTAGCATGTTGCTGTATGGTTGCTAAGGGGTTGTGAGTGGTTTGTAGAATGTTGCTGTATGGTTGCTATGCAGCTGATAAGAAATTCTAACTTTTTTTTTTTTTTTAGAATGTTACTATGTGGTTGCTAGGGTGTTGCTCTGCAGCTGCTAAAGGGTTCTGATAGGATTTTAGAATGTTGAGTTTTTAGCATCTTGCTATTCAGTTCCTATGCAGAGCATCAAGCACATAGCAACATCATAAAAACCACTCAGAACATCTTAGAAATTAAATAGCAACACCCTAGCAACTTTTATACTAAGCACTGCTCAGACAGTGTAGAACATCAATTGACTGTTCTCTATAAGATGGCTGATAGCAACTGTGACCATAAACTTCTAGTATATAGTTAGTTTTCATGATGAAATTAGAATTTGGATCGTTTATTTCGTTACGTTTTTTATTTCATTACATCTTACATTATCTTAGATCACATGTACACGTCTCCTTTGGTCTCAAACACACAGTCAGTGTTGCTCACGTCTGCTGGTAAATTTGCATTAGGGCCAGGGGTGTGACGTTTTAACACACACTGGAACACCACTCAACTGGTTCGACCAGTGTCGCAATCACTGGACCAAAAAACAACAAAATATTATTGTAGATTCTAGGAAGGGACTATCTTAAGACTACACACCAGGAACTAGTACATCCACAGTTCTTTTTACACATTTATTTAATACAATAAAGTCAAAACAGTGCTTTAAAAATGGAAAAATTTGAAAAACAAACACAATCATATCACAGAGTCAACATTAAGTCACGGATCCACAGTCAAATGCTGTGTTGTAATGTGTTGCTGTTTTTAAATTTCAGTATATTGCATATTATATCTGTGCAAATTACAAACAGTGTTTTATAATATATACGAACATAATATAAAACTAATATTCACATTGACAGTTTAAATATAATCAACTGAGGATCCGTCAGTCCCGCTTTCCTCTGAATCTTGATGCAGTTCGCTCCCAACTCATTTTTTTTTATTTGAGTCTCTATAAAAGTGGAAAAGCACAGCACTCACAGTGTGTCTCAGTATCTGGGAGGGTTATAAACCGACGGGACAGAAGAATAGTTTGGCTGATAGTTTGCAGGCTGGTATCCGTACGCAGGCTGGTATCCATATCCAGGTCTGTAGGAGTAGTTATACGGAGCCGATCCGGCCCGATACAGAACCGGAGCCAAGTCTTCTTTGTCCTGGGTGCGTGGTGCATGTCGACAAAGCAGGATCACCCCAGCGGTAAAGAGCAAAGCCGAAGTGACCCATCCGATGTACAAGGCCTCCCCGAGCTCTCTCCGTTGGGCGTCGATTAACAACGGGTTGTAGAAGTCCTGGATGATCATGTGAGCCGTCCACGACACGGGAATGATGGTGGTCAAGCAGCCAGCCAAAAACAAACACCCTCCGCTCACCAAAACAATGTGCTTGGTTTTGGGACGGGAGTCTACCAGACGGGTGCAGCGCATGCCTACGGACGACACAATGCAAGCGAAGGCACTCAAAGCGACGGAGGCGCACATGAGACCCCTGGCAGCCTGGAGGTCGGCCGGGAGGAACAGCAGAGAATCGTAGACTTTGCATTGCATTCGGATGTTGGCTTGCCGGTAGCAGTTCATCCACAGTCCCTCCCAGCGCGTCTCCATCACGATGATGTTCTCCTGGATGAAGGCCGTGACCTTCCACATCGGGAGGCCTGTGACGGATGCGACCCCGATCAATCCGACGAAGCCAATGACCAGAGCAACCACCTCGCAGCACATAGATTCCCGTCTCTTTCTCTTCTCGTGCTTCAGCTGCTCTTCGTACATGTCTTTCACAGATTTCTCATCTGGATATCCTGTGTACACGCTGCCCATGTAGGATTTGTCCGCGTAGGACTTATCCGCGTACGGTTTGGCCGTGTAAGACCCGGCCGTGTAAGACATGATGGTCGAGTGCAAGGACAAAACAACAAAGGATCAGACGCGGATGTAACGCTGCTCTCCTTCACTCTGGTGTTTCTCAAATGGGACCGGAAGATCCAGATGACAAGTATTTACAGACAAGAAAAAATGTTAATGATGTTATGTGAACAGACTGGTTCACCTGCTCCTGGAGAATCTGATAAACAGCACAAAGGAAAATGGAGATGCTTGAAATGTTCAAACAAACGGCTGCCATTATCCAACTCTACCATTAGATGGCTTACAAATATAAATATATTCTTCTTCAGAACAGAATGGAAGCATGAAGTAGCTTTAAAGGTCTTTTTCAAGGTCAGAACCAAAATACAACAACAATAATAATATAAAAGTTATAAGATATAAACATAAATAAAAATGTATACTTAATGTATACTTAATCAAACTAAAAAGTTAGTCACAAATATGACTTTGTGAAATTTCACAACATGCTTCTGTACAAATGTATTGCTCGAATAATAATTATAAATATATAAAATTAAATTATACAAAAATAAAATATTTGCCAACTTACCTAATCAAACTAAAAAAGCACTGGACACTGCAAAACACACACACACAAAAATTAAAGTTAGTTAAAATATATAATAGTTTTGAAGTACACATTTTTATTGCTCAAGTTATAAAAATACACTACATTGCTACTATTTAATATAAAATAATCATATCAAATTTTATTATTATTATTTTTGTTGTTGCCTTTATTAACTACACACACATGTAAATATAAATTAAATAAATATACATACTTACCCAACCCAATAAAACTAAAAAGGTCCCAGCACGGTGTATGTGTATAGAATATATAGAAAGTGAAAAATTTCATAACATTTTACTGCTCATTAATATATGATATCTGAATAATATTTCATATAAGTTTAGCTTTGTGTCACGTTTTTTTTTTAATTCCGTAAAATTAAACATTATATACAAATTAAACAATACGTCACATATAAAATGACTGTGAATAGCAGCTCAGATAATTTAATGCTTCATCTTTTGGAACAATTTTGTGATAAATGTTTGAGTTCATATTGAGATCTCACATGATCACATATCTTGGCAAATCCAAGCAAAGTTTGAGATGTTGTTTGGATATTTTCTGAAACAAAAGCAAGAGTCTATTTGCTTCCTATTGGACTTCATTGATGTCTAGTAGAAACAATCAAGATGTTAAATATAGACCATATTTCAGATTTTCCTTTTCTTTTGTTACTGTCGAATGAAACTCGTTTTTTTTGTTTTTTTGTCTCAAGACGTTCCTTGAGGAAACTTGAATTCCCCATGAAGTCCCTGATCTACTGCTGTTTCCTTCAGCTGCTTTATATCAGTGAGAAGTCAGGTGTGTTACAGGTATCACAGCACACACACACACTCACACACACACACGCACACGCACGCACGCACAGACACACAGACACACACACACACACACGCACACACACACACGCACGCACGCACACACACACACACACACACACACACACACGCACGCACACACAGACACACAGACACACGCGCACACACAGACAGACAGACAGACACACACACACGCACACAGACAGACACAGACACACACACAGACACACACACACACACACAGACACACAGCACACACACACACACACACAGACACACACACAGACACACACACACACACACACACACACAGACACACACACATACACGCACGCACGCGCACACACACACACACACACACACACACACACACACACACACATATATATTTTCCATCTGTAGAATGAGGTTTACATTTAGTATCACTTACAGTAAATTAATGCATGTGGGTGTTACTAAAATGTCTGGCTTGTATGTCAGATAAAAATCAGCAAATGCAGACAGCATGTCAGAATTTTTAGGCATGCTTTCTTGTCCAGCTGTTTTAAAAATAAAAGGTGTAGCATGCTGAATTTTAAAGAGTTATGCTTCAAACCTCTAGGAAATATAAACCGGTGTTCTTTGAGAAACACAACTTAAACATCAATATACATTTTTATATTATCTTTTTATACTTAATTTCAACTGTAACATTTATTATTACAACTGCAATATTACAGTTTCTATAAATTTTAAAAGTGCAAAATGTATTACCACATACAGTACATAATATATTTTATCATAAACAGCAAAAAAGTAAAAATTTAAATCATATGTTTCTAGACGCACAAGTTAATGTTGTAATTTTCCTACAAACAAAGAACTACAATAAATTACTATAATATTTAATAGTACACTATTTATTTATAAATATAAGTAATAACACATTTTATCATAGTAAAAAAATGCCTTTTTAAAAATTAACATGACAGTTTGTTTAGTTGAATTCATAACTTAATAATTCAGGTATGCATAGTTTTATAAGTTTTCCGTACAAGGACAGAACTACAATAAATCAGTTACTATTATATTAAATACTAATGCATTTAATTATAAGTAAATAAATACAATATGTGAATAAAAAAATACAAATTGAATTAACTTTTTAATATATTTTAAAGATTACAATAACAGCTTGTTTAATCTAATTAATCATTTACTAATCTTGAATATAACATTTAAAATTGAAAATGTACAGTATATAGCTATATATGTTTGTGGATGCACAAGTAAATTTCAGTTTCCCCTTACAAGAACAGAACAGCAACCCAGAATGTTTGAAAAAATAATATACAATCATATCATCAGACTCTTTAAATAGACTAAATGTGTTGAGTTAGTTAGTGAGGAACATTTAATCGAAATAACTAGGATTCAACACACAGATTATTTTGGGATCCAAGAAATTGCAAAGAAATAAAACTAAAGAGAAGCAGTTAGAGTGAGTGAGCTGTGTCTGTCAGACATATTGACTCCTCCGGTACGAGTCAGAAGAGGGCGTCCGTTTCAACATGCTCACTCCCGCCTTGTCCCTCTCCACCAGGATGTATGGCTCGTCCTCCTCCTCGTCCTTCCTCTGACGGTTGCTGTAGCGGCACATCAGTATCACCCCTGCCACCAGGAGGAACATGAACGTGGCGAAGCCCACATATAGCGCCTGTCCGATCTCCCGCTTGAGCGACTCTAACACCACGGGGTTGTAAAAGTCTCGGACGATGGAGTGAGTCGACCAGCTGACGGGAAGAAGAGTGGTGAGGCTGGAGACCACGAACAGACACCCACCCACCAGCAGGACCACGTTCTTTACCCTGGAGTCATCATGGCAGCAGTTTGTGCCCCTCATCCCACAGACGGACACCAGGACGGCCAGGACGGCGAGAGTGATGGAGGCGCACATGAGCCCGCGGGCCGCCTGGATGTCCGCCGGCAGGATGAGCAGCGAGTCGTAGACTTTGCATTGCATGCTGATGTCCGCCTGGCGTATACAGGCCATCCATAACCCCTCCCACAGCGTCTCCATCACAATGATGTTGGACCCTATGTACGCCGTCACCTTCCACATGGGCATGGCTGTCACCGCAATGGTCCCCACCAGACCGATGGTGCCCAGAACCAGAGCCAGGATCTCCAGCTTAGCCCTCATGACGGCAGCCGCCGAGAACAGAAGTGGAGTGAAACAGTGTAAATGTGCACGGGTTATCAGACAGGAATGAGAGAGGAGGGGTTTAGTCCATCAGTGCTATGTGGTAACACTGGTTTCTCACAGTTTTGTGTTTAAAGCAGAGCCAAGACTTCAAGCATCTGATAATATAGCAGTAACTGCTCTCGCTGGTTAAAAACACAACCAGCTCCAAGCCAGTGACACCCAACTTGAGCTAAAGCAGTGGCAGCAATGTGACTATTAAATAATTCAACATAAAATAATTTAAAATAAAAAATACAATTATTTTAAACAGAAAATAAAATAATTAGCAATATTTTAAATGATTAAAAAACTAAAATCATTTTAAATAATTAAAATTTATTATTTAAAATAAAATAAAACAAGATCAATATTTTCAACATTTTTCATTTGGAAGGGGTTCGATTTTAAGGTTTTTTTTTTAAATTTGGATGGATGTATGAGGGAATTTTAAAAGTGTGATTTCTAGACCTGGGAAATTTGTAAAAATCACCGGTAACACTTCACTTGACAAAACCAACTTTAATGCATTAATCATGCCTTATAATGCACTGTATGATCTCCTTAATAATTTAACCACATTTATAATACATTACAGTATTTATCTATCCACTTATACAACTTTAGAAAGTGTATATTTCATTAAAACACCTAACAAACAACTGACTTTAGATGGAACAAGGCAATATTATAATGCATTTTAACATTGGTTATACTAATTTATGAAAAGATATAATGCATTATGATGTATATTATGAATACCTTTATAATGCATTATACATGAAGGTTTCAAATGTTCACCTGATGAAAATATTTAAGTGTTTCCTAAATATATATATTTTTCTAGTTATGCCAAGATCTAAAATATTTGATCAGATAGAAAATTGTGAGTAAAAATATTTTTAAACATTAAATAATTAGGTTTTAATATGAAATTATTTAGTAAAATTACTTCAGAACTAATCAGAACTTTATATAGGATGACTAGAGGTTTTTTTTCCCTCGAAACCGTTTCAACACGTCAAATAAGCCATGCATTAAGCCATAAAAGTGAAAATATGAGGAACAGAATGCTTTTGTGACATGTTCTGTTTCACTGACAGCTGATGCTGTGTCACTGTTGTGCATGTACTGCGTAATCCCATTTCAGAAACAAAACTATATATATATAAGCGTGTTAAAGAGGGGAAATGACATATGTGAGTTTTACAAACAACAGCTACTAAAGAATAGAATTGGTTTTTATAACTATGATCTGGCATTTTATTTTTGAATGTATTGAATTTCGAATTATGTTGCATTTTGACTCCTTGGCCTGGAGGATTGAGATGAAGATCCTGGCTGAACGTCAGATCATGCGGAGTATGTTCTCACAGAGAGCACATGTCTCGCCTGAGCTAATATGTCACTAATGTTCATGTAAAACACAGTGAGCTATGAAGCTTTTTTAGGGTTATTGAAAAGTCAACAGAAACGTTCAAACCTGTCTGACAGGTCGGACCGCAGAGACCGAGTTTCATATCAACTCACGTCCAGCCTCAGACAACAGGAGTGACATTTAACAACTTTTTTATATATTTATATCAATGAATTCTGTCCATAAATATTAGACTTTTCCTACGAGACAGCACTTTACTTCACCTTTTACTTTCCTTTAACATGACAGTACAAATGTTTCACTTCTTGCCTCAATACATGACCAGAAAAATACATATATACATCATTTAGGTAGATTTTAGTAGGAAAAAAACAAGTGTTTTGATTTGAAGTAGATGGAAACAGTCTCAGATTTACATATTTACACAGAATGTTTGTGCGCCATCTAGTGCATCTGTGTAAAACTGCACCTTAAACATCAAAACTACACATTTCAAAACGTTCATTGAAAAAAATAAATAAAGGTATTTAATTATTTTGCATTTACGACGACAAAACGTTAGACGTAATTAATCACGCTTTTCACGTAATACATGGTAAATTATTATTATAATCATTCACTACATCGTATTACTACCACCTCTATGGCAGAACTACAATATTTTTAGAAACGGTGCAATTTTGGTTAATATTTAGCCTTAATGTTGATTTAGTTTAGTTTGATAAACTTGCCTTTTTTTCTCTCATCAGAAAACTCCTCGAGTCCTTAAAATTTGCAAACAAAGACAAAAACATCTTAATTTTAACACTGAAAGATAAGGAACACAATTAATGAACTCACGGAAATAAAGCTTCTTCTTGAGTCGATTTTCCACATATTCTGCTGTAAGAACAAAAATATGCATTTTAATTATTATTATTATTTTTTACAATATCAAAGATTTCCTTCATTATTTAAATTCATACTTAATGTGTGCACTAAGAACACCGCAAAAAATATTTTGGGACCAACTTCGTCCACTGGGAGGCAGATTTCACTGTTAAAAAATACAAAATATATAAACAATGTTATAATTATATTATACCATCTAATGTTATAATTCTACATTTATAAATATATAACGTAATATAAGAAATACACTTTCAACTGTATAACAATTATGAAAATTCATGAAAACAATTTTTTTCTTAAAATAGTATGCTTAAATGTTAATATTAAGATTATCAAACATGCACAAGAGCAAACAGTGACCGAGTTTGCTTTGACATGACATAAAAATCACTGTTGTAAAGGTTTAAATCTGCCTTCATTATATAGTTGACTGTTCTGAATGCCTCATGAAGAAGAAAACCCGTTTTCTCCCTCAATTAAAAATCAATAGCTTAAAAGATTCATGAATTCATTTCTGTAAATGATCTCGCTGGTGTGTGTGTGTGTGGTCTGATGATATCAGTCTGGCCTGCAGACAGGAGCTCTATCAGCTCCTATATCTCAGAAACATCTGAGCGCTCAGAGATTGATTGCTTCACTCGTCTTGTGTTTCACTCTTGACTCCAGAGTTTCGGCTCGAACATTCAGCCCGAAGCCATCCTGGCACCTCCATCTGTCAGCAACTCCACCGTCAGTGACTTTAACACATGAAGGGCTTCTTATTAACACGGCTGTACGTGTGTAAAGACATACTGGAAATGCAGAAGCATCCACGAATCACAGGCGTTTGATACGTACGAAACCAGTTTATTTGATATAATATCAATCCACAGCTCTATATACAAAATAAAAATGCAGTCTCTATAGCTCAATGGGAACGTTTTCAATTAGAATTCAGAATCATCTAAAATATTTTTCCAGTGGCTTCTCTTGATTGCATTCAGCAAATTTGGGAATTTTAAAACATGAACCCAAATTGAACTAAAAACAAAAAACAAAACAAAAACCCCTTACACTGTATGCATTTAGTATGCATTAAGGTTCGGATCGTCGAGTGTGAATCGTGAGTGTGAGCATCAAAACGAGGGTCGTTGTGTCCTTAATGTAGAGCTGAACCACAACAAGCCATTTAAACAAGAACAGAACAGTCCATCCGCTAAAAATCATATTGCATTTATCAACAAAATTCAAGTAAAACAGGACAAATTGACCTAGAATGAGCTGTAAAAAAAAAAAAATTATTCTCCAGTCTGAAAGGAATCACAAAATTCATTCAGCATTATTTTGACCTGAGATATGCACATCTACAGTAAATCAATATTCCACACAATTACTGGATGAATATTTCAAATTACATGTAGATTTCAGGTCAGAATAGTGCGCAGTATGTACATTTCATATAAATCACAAAGAAATAAACAAATATTTACAACCCAAAGGAAAAACGTCGATTACAGCTTCTCTGTACAAATATGAGACAATGGCGAACAAATTAAAAAGTGAGATATTTAATCAGGCTGACGTTCTTCTTACATCTGAAGGACATAATAAATAAATCACAGCCCTTATTTTGGAAATGTATATATCATAGATAATGTTTGGCAGACGTTGGCGGTCCAACGGTGGATGTGCAATTCTAATTCTATTTGATTGTACCACGTTTCCTGCGGTTTCTGATTGGCCACAGCGCACATGTAGAGCTCATCTAAAGTGTTTAAAGCGTCATATCTTACAGCTGCTTGGAAAGGAATGTCTAACATTCGGGAATATTAGCGTGGAGAAACTGTCTTCATGCAACGGCTGATGTATTTGACCGACGAGCTTTAAAAGGAACAGTCCCCCTACAACGAAAATTGGCTGAACATTTACTCATTGTCAGGTCATCCAAGATTAGGATGAGTTTGTTTCTTCATCAGATTTGAAGAAATGTAGCATTGCATCAGTTTCTCAGCAACGGATGCTCTGCAGTGAATGGGTGCCGTCAGAATGAGAGTCCGAACAGCTGATAAAAACAGCACAATAATACACAGCACTCCAGTCCATCAGTTAACATCTGAAGAATACAAAAGCTGCGTGTTTGTAAGAAACAAATCCATAATTAAAGCGTTTTAACTTTACAAATCCATAATAAAAAATATTATGGATTATATTATCATAGTGTTGCTGGAAGCAATGGTTTGAAGTTGGATTTGTTTCTAACAAACATGCATCTTTTGTCTTCTCCAGATGTTAACTGATGGACTGGAGTGCCGTGGATTATTGTGATCTTTTTATCAGCTGTTTGGACTCTCATTCTGACGGCACCCATTCACTGCAGAGCAGCTGTTGCTGAGAAACTGATGCAATACTACATTTCTCCAAATCTGATGCAGAAACAAACTCATCTACATCTTGGAATGCCTGAGGATGAGTAAACTTTCAGCAAATTTTTGTTTTTGGGTAAACTATTCCTTTAATTGAGGTCGTCTCCTGATGTGTTTCAGCTCTGGGTTTCGTCCTGTGTCTCGTTCTCCGTGCTGCCGTCCCGTCGCACCCAGATGTCCTCATCGGGCACCTGCTCATCCACACTGGCGACTGACATAGCACACTGCTTCCCTAAATGAGACAGCTTGGCATGCTGGGATTTGTAGTCCTTCTTGCTCTTCTCTTCCTCCTCTTCTTCCTCCTCAGCCGTGTCTCCCTCCAGCAAGAGGGCGGAGAGCGCTCCCTCCAGGTCCGGCTCGGTGGACGGGCTCAGACCGGACTGGCAGAACTCGTCGTCGTCGCTCAGGATGTCCGTTTCCTTCACGTCCTGCTCCTCGTAGCACTGAAGATCGAACTGTTCCTCCACCCAGCGGTCGGTGTCACCCGCCGGAACGACGCCCTGCTGCTGAGCATGCTGGGAGTCTGGCGAGTCGCTGTCGGGCTCGGTGTCGAAAACAATGTCTGTGTCGATGGTGAAGCGGTTGCGCACCAGTTTCCTGCGGCCCAGAGTACGAGTCGGGGCAGATGCTGAGGAGACATAATAAATGTCTTCACTCTCACTTTTGATCAATTTAATGCATCCTTGTTCAATAGAAGTATTCATTTCTTTGTGTGTGTACCTGCTCTGTTCATGGCCGGTCGGGCTCCTTTCAGGGCACACAGGCGTTTTCCTCCGAAGGGAACGTACTGTTGACTGAGAGGAAGACTTTCCGTCTTCAACAGCTGACGGCGCTGTTTATCTCTCAAGATGGAGTGAACCGTCTTCAAGAAGTCTTTCTTACTCTCTGGAGAGCTGCAGACACATTTTTGCACAGTGGTATCAGTTTAATATTCATGTTGACTTTGAACTTTTGGTTTGTATTTGTAGTTCACATAACAGTAACAATGCAACAACAAATGCAGCACTGCACAAAAACAGTTTTGACACAGATGTGCAGAAAGGCAGTACAAGGTTTCTCCACCAGATGGTGACAGTTGACTTTATATCTAGTTTATAAAATATATTTTTATATGTAATATTTTGCATTTTTTTAATATATGCTAAATATTTATATTTTTGAAATAAATGTTAATATATATTGTTTCTATAATGTTTTAACATACTTCAAAATTATTTGTAACATCTTTTAATTTTATTATAAATATATATATCTTTTTACATTAGTTTTAAAATGCATAATACACACATATACATATGCATGTGTGTATTTATGCAGATTGTTCTAGTGCAGGAGACACTGACCTGCAGCAGAGCTGAAACACTCTCTCTGGTCTTCCCTCTGATTCAGACTTCACATGGATGATCTCACACACTGCTGCGCTCTCTCCATCTGAAACCACACACACGATGATCAGCTCTCTGTTTACCTCTATAGGGTCTGACTTCTTCATGCACTGGTTTGTTTTGTGTGTGTGTTTTGGCGGGGTCACAGGTGAGCTTACCTGTACTGGACAGTGTGCGCACCTGAAGTGCATCAGTGGGGATCATGTGGCGGAAACGGAAGGGATCTTTCTCCTCACCTGAGACAGATGCTCTATGAGAACCACTCTGAGAGACACAGACAGATGCATGTGAATAATGTCACTCATTCATCATTCTGATGTGAATCAGGGTATGAACACTGTGCTGCACCAAACAAGAGCATGAAAACAACACCCATATAACTGCTGAATACTTCTGTAAGCCTGAGGATAGAGAGGACGAGAGAGAAGGGAGTATTTGGACAGCCGAAATATTCAACTGCTCTGATAGTGAAGATCTCAACACTAACCATTTTCTTCTTCTGCTTGGAGTAATCCTTACAGATGAACACTACAGCGGTTTTGAACACTGGAGGAGAAACATAACATTACTCTTCAGTTCACTTCATAAAATGACTTAAAATCTATCAGCTATCGATCTTTCTATGAATTGAGGTTGTATGGGAACAGAACGCACCGAATGTGGCTAGCTGTGGCTCTTTCTTGCACTTTCCCAGTGAGGAGGACGGGTTGATCCATGTCACGCTGGTGTGGAGGAGTAAATCACCCATAGACAAGTCAGCAACCTGTAATCATAGCAGACGCCACTGTTAGAGCTCGCACAACACACACACACACACACACACACACACACACACACAGCTCGTAATCTGCAATCCAGAAGGGATCTCATCTGTCAGACTGCATCATTTAGAGCCACAGCCACATTATGCAACAAAGTTTGACTGTTTTCACATAATAAGCTAATAAGATTTAAATATGCATGCAGATGACCGTAAATACTGGAATAAAGAAGGAAACCTGATCTGACAGTTGTAAGTTTTTATCAGCTGCAGAGCATGAAATGTGGTTGAAAATCTAGGGAACCCAAGTTCTGTATTATCCCAAGCTGCACTCACATGCAACCACAAACAAAGAGTGAACTGAGACAACGTGAGAACGATACAATAATATTTCGTTTTATATGTGAAGTGAAGTGACATTCAGCCAAGTATGGTGACCCATACTCAGAATTTGTGCTCTGCATTTAACCCATCCGAAATGCACACACACAGAGCAGTGAACACACACACACACACACACTGTGAGCACACACCCGGAGCAGTGGGCAGCCATTTATGCTGCAGCACCCGGGGAGCAGTTGGGGGTTCGATGCCTTGCTCAAGGGCACCTAAGTCGTGGTATTGAGGGTGGAGAGAGAACTGTACATGCACTCCCCCCACCCACAATTCCTGCCGGCCCGGGACTCGAACTCACAACCTTTCGATTGGGAGTCCGACTCTCTAACCATTAGGCCACGACTTCCCTTAAAATCGTAGTTGCATAGTTAATACTGGTTAATTAAATACTAAATTAGGATTGATGCAAACAGTAAACCATTGCTTGTTGAGTGAAATTAGTTGACTGGAACGAGCTGATGACGAACCTCTTTCTTGTCTCCAGTCTGTTCAGAGATGAGGAGGTCAAAGACGGCTCCAAACTCCTCGTGGATCTTCTGCATCTCGTTGATGTGACTGGCCACTGTGTTCATGGCTTTCATTGCAACTGCAAAACAGTAGAGAAAAGAAATGATATATTAGTTATATATATGTGACCCTGGAGCACAAAACCGGTCTTAAGTCAGTGGGGTATATTTTTAGCAAAAACACTGTATGGGTCAAAACGATAGATTTTTCTTTTATGTCAAAAATCATTAGGAAATTAAGTAAAGATCATGTTCCATGAAGATATTTCGTAAATTTCCTACTGTAAATATATCAAAACTTCATTTTTGATTAGTAATATGCATGGCTAAGAATTCATTTGCACAACTTCAAAGGGGATTCTCTCAGTATTTAGATTTGTTGCTCCCTCAGATTCCAGATTTTCAAATAGTTGTATCTCGGCCAAATACTGTCTGATCATAACAAACCATACATCAATAGGAAGATGATTTATTTAGAAAATGTGTCATTTAAGACAGGTTTTGTGGTCCAGGGTCACATATATGTGTCAATTATATAGCAGTGAATTCAGAAAGTTGGTTGAAACATGAGCGTTTATCGTTCAGCAAACAGTTGTAACTTCAGTTATAACGTCTTGGACAATAAACTACACTTTTTAAAAAGAAATGAACACTTCAAATTAATACATCCAGCAAAGACGCATTAAACTGTTGACAGTAAAGACATTTATAATATTACAAAAGTTTCTATTTTAAATAAATTCTGTTCTTTTGACATTTCTACTCCTCAACGAATCCTGCATAAAAATCATGGTTTATCATGGTTTCCACAAAAAAGCGAAGCAGCACAACTGTTTTTAATATTGATAATAATCAGAAATGTTTCTCAAGCAATAGATCAGCATATTAGAATGATTTCTGTAGGATCATGTGAAAATTCATCTTTGCATCACAAGAATAAATACCTTTTTTAAATATATTACAAAAGAAAACAATCTTAAACTGTAATAATACTTCACAATATTTATGTATTTATTGCATTTAAAATCAATGAAATGCAGCCTTGGTGAGCAGAAGAGACTTCTTAAAAAAAAACAAAAAACTGCATGCTCATAGTCTGTCACCGTTGAGATGGTAGTGCTCCTCGCTGTCGGGGTCTGTGAGCGAGTGCAGCTCTCTCAGGAGCAGAGGATACTTCAGCACTCTCTGGATGGGTTTGATCAGATACGACTCTAGCGTGGATGAATGCTGCTGTTTAGGGTTACGCTCGTCCAGAAACGCCTTGAAGGCCACGTCTGTTTTTGCTGGAGAGGACACAAACACAGGAAGATGTGATAATGCTGTCACAGAACTGATAGTGATAGAAAGATTTGAAGAGGGGTAGCATTTGTTGTGCTTTTCACAATACAGCGCAAAATGTTTTTAAGTACATTAAGTTCTTCGACTTACTGGAAAACACTGTTAGGTAACCTATCCTGTAACAAATCTGCAGAATCGACATTAAATAATAAAAATAGCCCACACGCAGCGGCAGGATTGTATTACACACCGGAGAGTCACTCACATGAGATTTACAGACCCCCAAGATGCAGGACTCAATTCACAGATATTTACGCACCTTTGGCAAGCACTTTGGGCACTTTGGTGTGGCTGGCACAGAAAGCGCTGTAGATCTTGAAGCGGTCGGCATAATACAGGAACGAGCCACCCAGAGAAAAGAGGATTTTCTGTAAGATGAGAGGGATTATGAGAGAAATACATCTGGTATTATGGTTTGTGTTTGATAAATCTTGCCTCTGAGTGATGCGCCACAACTGTAGTGTCCAAAAACACGTTATTATCATCACACACATCCCAAACACAAATAAAAACATGGTATGCCCCCAAACTTGGTAGCATAATAACATTTGTTATTTAAATGAGCAGACCAGACACTTACTATACTATGACACTTAGATACGATGTTAAATGTGATCAGAGGGACAGACCTTGAACTCTTCCACTCGCTCCAGTTTCTCCAGGTCTGGCACCAGCCGGGTTCCGTCTTCCAGAGTCTTCAGAAACTCCACCTGAAACTCCAGCATCTCCAGGAGGTTTCCAAACAGCACGTCCAGCTATTAGATACACATGCAGGAGAAATGAATGTGGTCAAATGTAATCATTTAAACCAATTATTATGTTACATATAAACATAGTATAATTAAAATTTTAAATGTATGTGCTACGTAAAAAAGCTTATAGTATGGAAGCACGTTTCTGCCATTGAATAAAAAAAAGTTATAAAGGTACTGTAATTGAGACTATATCTTTTTTTTCAGACTTTTTCTCTGAAAAGTGAGATGTAAACACACAGTTGCGAATTACAAAGTGACAATTTTGACATTTTAACTCGCAATTCTGAGAAAAAAATCAATTTCAAGAGTTTTAACTCGTAATTCTGAGAAAAAAATTCTCAATTTTGAGATTATAACTTGCAGTTCTGACTTTTTTCTCAGAATTGTAAATGTGAGTTCAAGTCCAATTATATTTAGTTCATAATTATATATGAACTTGCAGTCGTGAGGCAAGTCACAATTACCTTTTATATCTTTTTATTCAGTGGTAGAAACGAGCTTCCATATCACACACAAATAATATAAAATATATACAATATATCTAAAAAAAATATATATATATATTTAATATTACTTCAGTAACAAATATAAGTAAAAACTGTAGATATTCACTTTAACGTATACTTAAAACAGTACATAATAATACATAAAATACATTTCTAAAAATAGAAATATTCATTATATAGTGCTCTCTAGATATCTGTCTGAACCTTTAAGAGACTCCATACTGCTGGAAGTACATCTCTTCAGTGTCTGCTCAGCTCTCATATGTAGGGCATTAAAGGAGCAGAGACGCAGACAGTAGATTGAGAACTTCCTCTCTTCTGTCTGATGTAAGTTTTCTTCCCTCCCACTCTCTACCTCTCTTTTCTTTTCTTTTGTCTCAGTGTCCTCCTACACGCTGCTCTCCATCAGGATGATTATGAAATATCATTCTGTGTTCTGTAGGTGTGTTTGAGTGCGCCAGCTGATAATAACATGAAACCATCAGCAGCGCTTCAACTCACCTCATCCTGAGTGAGGAAAGACTCCTTCTGCAGCGGGGTTAAATATCGCCCGATCAAACAGTTCAGATCCTGAAAGAGAGAGAGAACACACAATAATATTAAAAGAACAGCCTGAGCAACATTTACAATATTAACAATATATTTGACTGTATATTTGACCAATTTTGTGGCTATTTATTAACCTTAGTGTATAAAAGAATTAGGGATGGTCATTTTAACCGGTTAACCGTTTACTGACCGTTAAGGATTTTGACTGATTAACACAATCATTTAAACGCTTTAAAAAGTCATTTATTTATTTATTTTCAGTAATTTAACTTAATATTTAAAATGCTTTGAAGCATTGTTAAAATAGGCTACACTACACATATAAAAACATTTTTTTTTGAGAAAATAAAATACATTGCATAGCCTATTAATAAGTAGCATTTTATTATTTCATTCAGAAATAGTTCTAATGCTGATGCGAAAAGTTTATAAACATTATAATAAACACTGTAAACAGCGATGCTGTTTTAATTCTCCTCACTCCACAAAAAATCCTTTCAATTAACAGTAGCTTATTTAAAAAAAAAAAAGATTAAAAAATAGAATATAAAGTTATAGCAACATAAAAGACAAGCCAAAATGAATAAATTTTTTTCCCATATTTTTTGCGCATGTAAAATGAATCCCCGGGAAACAAATGTTTTTTAACGAATCACAGACACTTATACTTTCTAATTTAAAAGAATCTTGTCAGTTAATGGTTAATAATTAGTTAACAAGCGTCAGTTGTCGATTAGGAAAAATAACGGAAATTAAAATCCCTAAAAATAATTCATTGCAGATAATTTTAACATCAGAGATCCTGTTATAATTTTTATTAATAATTTGAATGAGTTTATTTTCATATTTTCTGTTTTGATTTAAATTTCAAAGTTTTGGTAATTTTGTTGTGTGTTTTTAATGTCTATATGGTTTTTATATATTCATTTTTGTAATTTGTGTATAAGTGTATTTTTTTTTTAAATATAAATATAATGTGTTTTTATTTTAAGTAAAACATTTTTATGGTTTTAGTTTGTTAACTGTTATAAACCTGACTGGTTCACAATACTGATTCAGTGAATCATTTGAGTCACTCAAAAGTGTTCACAGACATCCTGAAGTATCTTTTTAAGTGTTTTAGTCAAAAATACATGTAGCACAAGATGCATTGTTACACTGATCTATACAAAAAGTATTAAATAGAAGGCATCATTGTTAAAACTGAAATTATTTTGAAAAACATTTTTTTACTGTATTTACATGCAGTACATATTTAAAATGCACTTGGTAGATAGTAGCTGTTTGGTCAACATTATGGGTCAAAAGATCCCTATTAAGAGTCATCCCCCATAAGAGTCATAAAAAATATACAAAAATGTTTTTTTTATTATGGCTTTAGTTAACTATAATAACTGATATAAATAAAAAATATATATAATTTATACCAATCTAATAATACATATTTTTCATTCATCGTTTGATGTTATTAAATTGTTACAGATAACATTTTTTAGATATTCATACATTACTCTATATATATATATATAAAACAATTTCTCCAGCTATATTGCTCAGCCTCATCACACACACTCATGTCATGTTTCATTTCTGCTGGAGTGCTTCATTCAGAGTGTTGATTTAGTTCTTTGCTCAAACAGGCAGATGAATCCAAATACACCACAAATATTCCCAGTGATGAACAGGATGTCAGTGAAGGTGTAACTGTAATCCCAGCCATCCTCAGAGAGACGAGGAAATACTGTCACAGCTCTGTCGTTGATCTCAACACAGCGAGCAAACATGAGCTATACAGAGAGAATCTAGCAAGATCTGGCAACACTAATGATTCAGAACATGCCTAGTGATTTCTTGCAACGGGCTAATATCTTTTTTTGTGCTCCAAAGAAGAAGAAAACAAATGCAATGACAGAACTGTCTTTTTTTGGGTGTACTATCCCTTTAAGTATACAATAACTCTCTCTGCATAGAATACTGTGAGGTCATGTGACAAACTGCTGTTTTAAATCATTGCATTCGGTTTCAAATGCTATTTTTAAGGCAGTATCTTCTATGCTAGTATTCCATTTCAAACAAAGCCAAAGAGTGAGAGTTGGCAGAAAGAGGCAAGCCAAGGGCACAATTTCTTTCCCTTCAGGCCTCGACTCGATGAAGGGCACAAACTTATGTAAGTCAAACACACAGGTGAATATGTCTGATTAATCACACACACACACACACACACACACACACACACACACACACACACACACACACACACACACACACACACACACACACACAGACACACACACAGACACACACACACACACACACACACACACACACACAGGTACTGACTTTGACGTAGGTGCGCTCCGTCTCCACCAGTTCACAGATGACTTTGCGGAGTTTGTCGGCATCGGAGAGCTGGCGTGGAGTGGCGTTGATGGGAGGAAGTGAGGAAGACTCCGGGCCGGACGAGGAAGAGACGACCTCAGACGAGGGATTCATCTCGTGCAGACTGCGGCAGAAAGCTGCAACCTGCTCTGTACTCTACAGAGAGAGAAACGACAGTCGTGATGATTGAGACATCTGACAGTCCTGTGCTGTTATTATCACACACACACACACACACACACACTTGCAGCACCTGCAGCTGGATCCAGCCACTCAGATGAAGAACACTATAAAAAAAATCATTAGCACTCATTTGCTCTATTTTCTGCCTCTCCTCTCCTTTCTTTCTCTCTCTCTCTCTCTCTCTCTCTCTCCCTGCTCTTCTGAAATGTGTTCATTTCTTCTGAACGCCAACCAAAACATAAGCACCTGTCCATGGATGCGGTTGCTATGGGAACGGCTGTGATGGCACATGGACCGTTATTCTCACAGTTACACTGACGGACTGAGAGAAAGTACCATCCATCCATCCATCCATCCATCCATCCATCCATCTATCTATCTATCCATCTATCTATCTGCTTGGGATGGGTGTCAAATGGTAGATCTTTTGCTACACTGTTTATACTAGATCAGTATGAAGGGATGGCCAGAGGCAGGACAGCTGTATGTTATTTACACATGAGAAACGTTAAACTGAGGATACGAATGTGTCCCAGACAAGTCAAGATGATGAAGAACATGTTAAAAGATCACAGCTTGAGTTGTTAATGACGTTTTTGACTGGTCTGTTCTGCAGTGCAAATGAGTCATTTTACAGTAATAGTGTTTACTGTTTTGAGTCTTTTGTTTTTAACTCAAGTGCTTTGTAACGTGAAGCTGTTTCACACTGATGCAAGACTCATTCATTTGTTATGAATAATCTGATCTGATCTTTTGGTTGTGTCTTAGAAGTTTCAAATAAAAAGAGAAAATAATCCAATTACACGAAGAATGTAAAGAAAATTTAAAATATTTCATTCACTGCACTATTTAACAACAGACATTACTGCATGATTATTCAATGTATAAACCATTATATTTTTACAATTTCCAGAAAAAAATAAAAATATATTGAAACTAATTCAGATGGGCTTTACTGGCTTGACTGTGTAGAGTAGCACGATGTTGCCAAAGCATTAAGCAATAAACATGCATTACACATGTAAATAAATAAATAAAGATTACCTAATTAAAATTATTTAATAATAATAAATTAAGAAAATAAATCAAATATTGGACTAAATATAAATAAATGCATTAATTAATTTATTAACACAAAAAAATAAAATAAAATTAATACCAATTAATAAAAAATACAAATATTGAACCAATTACAATTAATTAATCATTATTTAATTATTTAAAATCATCTTTAATTCTCTCACTCTCTTTCACTCTTTCTGTTGATGCTGAAGAGTTTCCTTCTAAATCACCAACAGTTTGCTGTTTTTTAAAGGTGACAAGTACATATGAACTTGACCAAAACTGAGAAGACAGCTTAAAGTGTTTGAAACAAAACTTTCAGTGACCCAAACTTTATTGCAAACGTTACTGAATCATACTTGAAAGTGCTCGCTGATGCAACCAAGTTGATTAGAGTTCAACTATATTCAAATAAGTAAAAAAATAATGCAGTGCACCGAAAGCCAATGGCAATGCAGATAGTAGAGAAAAGCTCACTTCATTGCTTTAAAGGCGCTGGAAGTGATTTCAATGCATTATCCTAAGCATGTTCTTTTTTTACAGGTAACAGGATCTCAGCAAACTTAAATGCATGTAAATAAAGCACAAGGGCTGTTTATGCTCTTCAAAGACTACATCAGGTGTGATTACTTTCAGTGACATCTGTAAGTTAGCAGGAACATTATGTGTTATTAAAAAAATAATTCCTCAGGAGCGTCACATTGTGTCTCTGTCTGTGTGTAAACAAATAAATCAGGTCCCAATTAAGAGATGCAGAATATCATCTCCGAGGGGCGTCGGGCTTCACCTGTCACTTTAGTCATTAGCTAAAACATCATCAGCTGCCACAACTGCGGCGTACAAGCAGCGAGAGAACTGTCAAGATGTTAGTGATCCCGTTATCATAGAAACACCTTCACACGCTTTCAGATACAGCTGCTGTCAGCTTTCCACTGAATTTCTCCATCATTCTCTGAAACGGCAGTCTTGAGACAAGTACATTAGGAAACTACGAGAGCGGGAGAGAAGAAGTGGCCCTTTCGTACGCCAAACATCCACCAACGCAGACATATCGGAGGCTTTTGAAAACAGAGACATAAGAGATTATTTGAAGAGGAAGATCAAGGCTACTGCACACAGAAAACCTCGTACAAAACCCGTGATATAAACAGAGTCTAAAGGTCAGCTACTTAAACTTGTTGTTTTTTCTGTGGAGAGAAGAAGCAAAGCATGACGACACCGGCGGGTTTCCCAGAATGCACTCTTAAATGTAAATAAGCTTTATTTTACGTCTCTATGTAACAGTGTTCATTACATTTCATTGAGATAATGTTGTAGTCTTTGTAAGTATTTTGAATTAGTTCTTTTTCATATTTTCATTAAAAAAAATATGTTTTTTTTTCAATAAAAAAAATATTTGTTTTTTTAAATATCAATATAGTTTTCAATCATTTTTGTTTTAGTTGTAGTTATTTTAACACATTACGTTGCTAATAAAATAAATAAATAAAAATAAAAGCATTGCCTAGACATTTAGCTGAAATAAAATAAGTTTTTTTTTCAAGTAACAATTTTAGTTTTAGTATTTTTTACAAGTTACACATAGTTAACTATAATAATAACTACAAGAGCATGCAAAAGCACAGAATAATCACATTCCGATTAGTCTTTAAAAGCAATCAAAGACTAGCAAGTAAAACCATACAAAAAAGTATTGTGGCGGTAAAATCATATTAATAATGATAACACAATGGTACTTTGATATATGGTGATATGCATTATATTTAAAGGCTACTCTAAGGTATTTCATGGTACTATAATGCAAAAAACATAGTATTAACATACTACCACTATGTAAAAATAGCATTTTTACCAAGAAAATCCAAACATCTGACGTTCCGAGAGCTACAGTTTACAAAGCACCAACTAAAACCAGCACAGAAACCCAAAGCATCAATAAGACCCAGCTCAGGATAAGCAAAACTGTCAGGTTCATCAAAATATGTACCCAGCTACTCATTAAAACAAACCTTGTGATTTGCATTTTGCAAAGAGAAAGTGCTAACATTGACTTTAAACTACTTTTATTTATTTAGCAGACTACAGATGCTTATTTTGGCTGACACAGTTTTTTTTTAAACGTGTGAAAGCTGCTTTCCTTGTTCATTAGCGGAGAGAGTCTTAAAGGTCCTCGAATGCCCACGCAAGGACAAACAACGGATGAATTACAGTGTTTCTCCCAACGTCCTTGAGTCTCAGAACAGCATAACAGCAAAAAGAGAAAATATGCCACCCCGCACGTCCAGTGCACAACACTAGAAAACACATTAACTGCTGGGAAAATGCCAATGTCACTGCTGTGAAAGGAAAACACGCTTGTTAGTGGTGTTTGCTAAGGTGTAGAGCTCACAACCTCCTGTTTAAACAAACCCTAACCCTAAAGATGCATCACATTAGTGACATTTTGCAGGCCAAAAAGTACATTGTCTATTGTCAGTGTTTTCAAAAAGAGTCACTTTCAAACCAAGCATCTTTCTGTCAGTCAACATTGCCAATTTACATGACCAACGTGAAACAATTGCTAAATGTGTACGGTAAATCTTCAGCCCTCATGCGAAATTCCCAATTGCATTGATTCCTATTGAAATTTTTAAGAACATTTGCAATGAATAAAGATAAATATGACTTCAAGTATGAAATCTTGCAGTGTGACTTCACAGATAAGGGTGTTTGATTTATATTCCAACATTAGTAAATGTTTTCCAAACACATTCCTGACTTTATATGAACTTAGTGTTACAGTGGAATTAGGGATCTTTTCATTAATCTTAATATGAGTATAAAAGGTTGCATGCTCTGAAGAAACAAACATGTGTTACACAAAGGGAAATCCACACTTCCAATCAATTTTCCTCTATGAAATCCCAACAAGATCGCCACACCCTGCTTAAAATAACAACTTAAACCAGCCTAAGCTGGTCTCTGAGCATGGATAAACTGGTTTGTAACTGTTCAAAAGTCTCTAAAATCCCCCTAAAACCAACAAAAATATATCTGGAGACCAGTCTAGTATCATGCCAAGACCACTGTAGGCAGGTTTAAAGTTTTTCCAATTATAATCCGATTGGTCAATAAAATAGTACAAACCTAAAATCATAATATTAGATGTTAACATGATAGTACTTTGATCTATGACGATATGCATGATATTTAAAATCATCATCACACAAAACAACAACATGGTATTCTCATAGTAAAATGTGCATGAACTATATAATAATAATTGTCACTTTTTACTAGAAAACCAAAACATCTGATGTTCTGACAGCAACAATCCACAAAACACCAACAAATACCAGCGCAGAAACCCAAAGCCCTATCCTGATCAATAAAAGACAGCGATTTGAGAAAAACGGCAATTATAAAACGCTTCTCACCAGGTGCAGCAGGTCATAGATCGAATCCGATGAGCGTTTGCTGTGTCTGTTGCGTTTGAGCACAGACATGACTGACTCAGGATCAGCAGAAACAGCCTCGGAGAGAAACACGCCGGCCCACCGTCACTGACGCTGGATCAGTTTCAGGAAACGCCTCAGAAATCACAGATTCACTGCTGCAGCACCCGACAACATCCCTCTCCGCTCACGACAAATAGAACAAATAACAAAGTAGAGAGAGAGAGAGAGAGAGAGAGAGAGAGAGAGAGAGAGACTCATCGCCCACCTTCTCTCAGCTCGTCCAAATCTGTATTCACCCGCCCATTCTGATGCGACACCACCTCATTTATCTTCTCTCTCACTCTTCCTGCCACGCTGAGCAAACACTGAGCTACATAAGTTAAGATACTCAAGACACATGTAAAAACAATCAAGGGTGAATGGAAAGAGGAAGAGGAAGTTGAAGGAATCTCCTTTACAAGGTTGTTCTGATTGTTCGTGATGGGCTGTGTGAGTTCAGCCGCTCAAGAATATTAATGCTGTGAGACTGAGACAGACATGTAGTTCTGGATATGCAAAACTAATCAAATAATAAGAACTAGTTGTCTGCCTGAAAGACTAGTTTATTACACCACGCTGCTTCATATTTGCCAAATTAAATCCATACTTGTTTCATCCATACTAATTTACGGTGTTTTGCTTTCCACAAAATATGTATTTCATGGAAGCCTTGTATCATCCCTTATAAAAACTCAACTCAGTTTATGAGTAATCCTAATTTGCACTTTTTTGCTCCTTTGCAGACTGTAAATTGAATGATACGTTTTGAATACTTTGAAACTTTTGAAATTTGACTGCTTTTGTTTTGCGAAATTGATCAAAATACTGAATGATATTTAGGTAAAATTAGTAATATTACATAAGTTTAGGTAATATCATCAAATTAGGGAATATTACACATTTTTACCAAGATGCATCATCAAATCAGAGTAAATAAACTCTTGAATATTGTTTTAAGAATTCCTCTTCTTCTTACCACTTTAAACAAACAAATAAAAATCTAAACCTTTACTTGAGAAGCCAAATCGGAACGCTGGTGGTTGCAGTTTCTTTGGCGATTTCACTATTATTGATAATATTTAATGCAACAACTTACTGTTTTTAATGAGAGATCACCTCTGATAGCTTTATGACGTTCACTGGCTGTCTAATGGATAATTAATGAATACACTTTCCAGTAGAAGTCTAAAGAGGATGAGTGAAGTACCGCATTATAATGATTTCTTCCGAAAAAAACAAGCAGTGATGAATTGCACACAATAAAACAGAAATACCACACCATTATCAGATGCATACTAGTCGATGCGGTCAATTCACACAATCATATTGAATCCGTTTTAAAATCTGTGTGGGGAAATCTTTTACCATCATGTAAAATTCCCAATTGCATGGATTCCTATGGAAATTTCGGCTAAGGAAATTAGCCAAACAACAGTAAATGTGACCACAATTGAAGTGCTAAATCTTTGAAGTATGAATCTTGAAACTAACTTAGTGTTCCAGTGGAATTACGGATCTTTTTATTGATCGTATTATGAGTATAAAAGGCTCCACGGTGTGAAGAAACAATCACACCTACACAAAGGGAAGGAAATCCACATTTAGAAGGAATTTCCTTCCATTCCCTGCTTAAAATAACAACTTAAATCAGCCTAAGTTAGTTCCATGGTCTTGACAGACAAGTGGTAAAAAATAAAAATAAGTTTTTAGCTGTTCAAAATCATAAAAAAGCATTCGAAAACACTTTAGGCTGGTTTAAGCTCTATATCCAGCATGCAACAATACAAAGCCAATTCCAAAAAATTGGGACACTGTTCAAATTGTGAGTAAAAAAGGAATGGAATAATTCTCATAAATCTCATAAACGTATATTTTATTCACAATAGAATATAGATTACATATCAAATGTTGAAAGTGAGTCATTTTGAAATGTCATGCCAAATATTGGCTCATTTTGGATTTCATGAGAGCTACACATTCCAAAAAAGTTGGGACAGGTAGCAATAAGAGGCCGGAAAAGTTAAATGTAGATATAAGGAACAGCTGGAGGACCAATTTGCAACTTATTAGGTCAATTGGCAACATGATTGGGTATAAAAAGAGCCTCTCAGAGTGGCAGTGTCTCTCAGAAGTCAAGATGGGCAGAGGATCACCAATTCCCCCAATGCTACGGTGAAAAATAGTGGAGCAATATCAGAAAGGAGACAAAGAAGACTTAAGACCTAAGAGTTGAGCAACTAGAAGCCTGTTTTAGACAAGAATGGGACACATTTATATACCTAAACTTGACTAACTTGTCCCCAAACGTTTGCAGACTGTTATTAAAAGAACAGGGGATGCCACATAGGGGTAAACATGGCCTTGTCCCAACTTTTTTGAGATGTGTTGATGCCATGAAATTTCAAATCAACGTATTTTTCCCTTAAAATGGTACATTTTCTCAGTTTAAACATTTGATATGTCACCTATGTTGTATTCCGAATAAAATATTGAAATTTGAAACTTTCACATCATTGCATTCTGTTTTTATTCACAATTTGTACAGTGTCCCAACTTTTTTGGAATCAGGGTTTGTAATTATGACTCAAATTAGGCTGGTTTCGGGTTCACCAGGCCATTAATAGATGCATTTCTAATGTGTTCTGGTTCAAAAACAACTTGCCAGAGGGGTTCTGAGGTATTTTTAACAACTCGACATGTCATATTTAAATGCAATTCTTATTGTAGAGGACTGTGAGTCGTGACGCAAAGGCCAAAAATGTCCATCTGCATATGTATGTCTGTAGCAGTGGTGCTTAAAAGGTGATGAAGGGTTTTACTGTGTATACTGTCTAACCGCTGTCAGCATGCCTTATGATTTATTATATAGGACTGGAGCGAGTGTCTGTTTCATAAAGACTGATCATCTGAACTGCCATGTGGAGAGAGAGAGACAGCCAGCGGGGGAAAATAAACAGAATGAATGCACTAGGACTTGAAAGAGCACAGAGAGAAATGTGCCTTCAGATCCTGTGATTCAGGCTTCATTTCGGTTCGTGAACACATGCTGCGATGGTGAAGCGCAGCAGCTGACGAGATGCACCGCAGAACAATGATACGACAGAATCACTTCAGCTATGCAAACACATGCTGCCCTATGTCAGAAAGATCTAATTTATTTTTGTTGCACCATCCCTAGAGAACGTCCTTTCTTTGTCAATGTGTAAGAAACTTAAATGGACTATTTCCATTAATTTCCGTTTAATTTTAAATGAAGTTTTGAGGTCAGTAAAAAAATTATCTTTGAAAGTAGGACTGTCAAATCGATTAATTGCATCCAAAATAAAATTTTTGTTTACATAATATTTGTCTGTGTGTATTGTGTACATTTATATGTATATGTAAATACACACACACACATATGTATTTAAGACATATATATATATATTATACTTCTTAAATATATAGTACATTTATTTGTGTGTGTTTATTCATATAAATATACACACACACTAGGGCTGGGATAAAACGATTATTTTTTAAACGATTAATCTAGCGATTATTTTTTCGATGCATCGATTAATCTAACGATTTATTTTTCAGACCGATTCGATTTCGATTATATCCCCATTAATTGACTACTAACAATTTATACATGTTGATTTACATATCTGAATGAAAAAAACATGAATTCCTTAACATTGCAATATATGTTTATTGCTCTTAAAATTACTAAATAAAAGACTGACTAAGAATGCATTACTTTGCACTTGTATAGAGATAGCATTCAATAAAACCTTGAAGCCTTGAAAACACATAGCTTACTGAAACAAGCTTACTGAACACATAGGGCCTAGCTTACTGAAAAAAAGTTCTTCTTTCAGATGAAAATAACAACAACTTGATGTCTAGCATTCAATAAAAAAGGTCACCCAAAATACTTGTTTAGAGCAATTGAAAGAATACAGCAACCAATGTAAACTTTAGGGCTTTAAGCTAATACAGAGAGTGCTTTTCCAAAAAATAAAAATTAACAGTGGGAGCCAGCAGCCTGTCATGTAGAAAAAAAAATCTCTGAATGCTCCAAGTGAAACTTTGGCGTTCCGCCCTTTTTCTATCGTGTCTAAGGATTTTGGTTAATATGCACGAGGGAGAGAGAGCGAGAGAGAGAGCGAGAGGGAGAGAGAGAGAGAGAGAGAGAGAGAGAGAGAGAGAGAGAGAGAGAGAGAGAGAGAGAGCGAGAGCAAGACAGCGCTCGTGTAGTTTGAAGACTGTGAGTGCGCGAGCAGCCGGGGCTCTCTCTTGCACGCGCCCTGTCAGGCGCAGCACAGTCATTCTATTCTACATCACTCACCGATCAAATAAGGCTTTGACAGCCGCCAAAAAAAAAGATCAATGCAGAAAAACCCCTGGATTGGTTATATAACGTTGGACAGAATGTTGATCCGGCCATTGCGTATATTCAGCGCACATAAGGTAAACGTTTTGCAAACGTTTTTTAGAGAAATAAAAACAGGTCAACGAATCGATGCGCATATTTTGCGTTGACGTATTTATTGCGTCGACGTCATCGATGACCTCGACGCGTTGTCCCAGCCCTAACACACACACAATAGGCACGATTGACTGATTCGACAGGACAATCTAAAATAAATTAATATTTTTATTCAGTAAGGATACATTAAATTTATCAAAAGTGACAGTGAAAACATTTATAATGTCACAAAATAACACCATTTCTTTTAGACTTTCTATCAATCAAAGAATCCTGAAAAAATGTATCATGGTTACCACAAAATATGAAGCAGCACAACCCTTTTCAACATTGATAACAATCAGAAATGTTTCTTGAGCAGCAAATCAGCATATTAGAATGATTTCTGAAGGATCATGTGACAGTGAAGACGTGCATCATGGGAAAAAATTACATTTTAGAATATTACAACACAAAGCAGGTCTTTTAAATTTTACAGTAATTTGATTAACTAAATGCAGCCTTGGTGAGCAGAAGCAACTTCTTTCAAAAACATTAAGAAACCAACCCTAGTCTTTCAAACGGAAATGCATTGCACAAAAAAAGAAAACTGTTACAGCAAAAACTATCAGCCACCTGAAAGAGAATGAGAATTGCTCACAGAAGACGACCAGCGCTGAAGACTCAACTTGCCAAATCCTCTACTGAACACTTTTAGCATCAAAGACGTCTCCTGATATAACTAATCACACACACCGCAAGCCCAACCGCCTGTTAAAGTGGAGATCAGCAAGCAGAGAACCACAAATCACACAGAAAAATGTTTCAAATGATCCGCGAGTACAAATCCCTCTCTATTCCACCTACAGAATAATATCCCAGCAGACAGCGAAGCACTGCTAATGTACCGTTATTCACACCTGAGCTCATGAAGCGAACGTGTTGACAGCTGCTTTAAAAATGGATACATTACAACAAGTTCCCACAATTAAAACTGAATCCTGTAGGAGGGAAACAATAAATAACAATGAAGTCCGAGCTTTGGCGAGCTTTTGGACACTTGTGTAAAAATGCATGAATGACCCCGCATAACACATTAGCAAACAAAGTGGCATTTAGAAGTAAAGATTTACCCTCATCACAAACCTTTTAAACTATTCATTTTTGCAATGACTTTAAGCCTCACTAATTAGTTTTTCTGAATTTTTTTGCTTAAAAAGTGAGCTTCTGCCATGCTTTTTTAAGAAATAAATGCAAATAAAAGCAACATCTTAAATATTTTGCTGCACTGACATTTATATTTAATGTTACTTAAGTGTCCCTTTTTGGGGACATATAGTGTTGAATCGCTTTGATGAATATTAGTCATAAATAACTAGTAAATAAAACTGCAATACACAAATATATATATATTTATGTGTGTATAAATCCAGCTTCTTTGATATTTTGTTTCTAATGCATTGAAATTCACAATAAGTTTGACTTAAGTGTCCAAATACTTTTTTGGGGACACAATATATTATAATGGCAGAGAAGATAAACAAACCCAAATTGCTGAGGGAAATCATAATTAGTTGTGTCTCACAGCTCAGAAGTCTTTATATTTTCAGAGCATACTCAGACAAAACCTGAATTATGTTCATTAAAGTTATCCTGCATTACATTCAACCATATGTGTGTGTGTGTGTGTGTGTGTGTGTATATATGGGAGTGCACTAAGGCTGATTATAGATTCCTTTGCATTCCCTGTCTGCCCTAAACGCGTCTCTCTCCTTTTTAATAAAGGCCAGAGAGATAGTGCTATGCAAAGAGAAAGATACATGTCTATGCATGCCAAAAGCAATCTTCTCCAAGCTCCCAGCGAGACACAGAGTCCTGCTGTCTCTCTGCTGACCCAAAGTGCATCTCTCTGTCTGGGCCTGACAGCAAACCCACAGCAACACAGCCTTCAGATGCAGAACTAACTCATTCTGCACATCAGAGATGCTCAAAGACCGGGCTTATAATGTGAGAGATCTAGTTTTATCATGCTCAGATCAGATCAGACGGGGTGTAAAACTTATATTTATATTGCATTTAATTGGTGGAGCAAGCAGATTAATTCCACAAATATTTAGCTAGTTGTATTTCTGCATGAATATTCGAAACGTCAAACATCAGGAAATGCAAATACAGTCATCACTGATTGGTGCAACAGCTTGGAGCATATTCAAACTGTGTGAATTGTAGCTAGCAACAAAAATCTGCTAACAACGGCAAAATGTGGAAATCTTGACAGTGAAAACAGACCAAATGGACTGATTTCTAAACTGGTGCATCCAATTAAAAACTGTTAATTGACTTTACACATGAATAATAAGTATATAAGAAGTTTGCATGTGTAGTAGTTGAGATTAGTTGGATTGACTACAATGTTCTGGAAAATGTTCTAAAAAAACAAAAGCCACATATTTAGAAACCAATTAAAGTCAAGTCCAATTTAACCTCATTTTCTAAAAGTGGACCCCTCGTTAATTAAGAGAATCCCTGTAGTACATTATCAGCTGAACTAGGAACAAAGACTGGCTTTAAACCATGTAAGGTCTCAACTCATCAGTGCTCAAGTGACATAAGATGAACAGGGAATTCTGGAAACAGGTTTCTAAAAATATGTAAATATGAAAGGGTTGTGCAGAATCTGATTGGTTCCATCATGTCAACACATTCATCAACACGTCCATCCAATGAAACAACTGTGACTGCATCCAGCAGCTTTGAGATGTGGAAAAATAACTACACACAATCTCACAACATCTAAATGTGATGTCTGTCTGCCACTTTTCAGAGAGAGACCACCTTCTGAGACCATCTTCATCATCGCCTCCATGATTTGGCTAATTGTGCCTCATAATAAAGCAATTAGGATGCAAAAGAAAATCAAACGGCCTCTGTTTTACTGTCACCCGTCTTAACGCAAACTAATTATCTCCAAACACTCAGTGAAGCTATTTGCACAAGATCCAGTTCATTATTACAGACAGGCATGAAGACAGACAGACGGAAATATTAAACAATTAATAGACAGACAGGGTCAAATTTATTAATGTGACACGACAAATGACAGAAACGGACTGAACTGTAAGAGCCCCTCCGGATGACAGATGGTGAAGCGCTTCTGCAGTGTGATTCTTCTCACTCAGAGTTCAGAGTTTGGAAAGGCCTGCAGTTCGAGATTTGGTGAGCGTGAACAAAACCCACGCACAGACAGGAAAAGTGTGCTATCATTACGGGAGGAGCCACACAAGATCCGGGCTAATATCTAGAAACAAAATCCATGAGATGAGAGCAGAGCTATTTACCTTCCCATAGTCGTCAAACTCAGTGAAGAGCTCCAAGTCGTTGTCTAAACTGTCTCCTGAAGTCTCCACAATCAGACCCACTCCATCGTCAAGAATCTCCTCTGCCAAACCACAATTGCATTTTTTTTAGATAACTGCATTAAACCGTGCAATGTTTCTGGATGCTATATTAAAGCGTTTTAGAGAATATCTGAGCATTTCTTTTAATATTTTGGTTATAATAATACATTCAGCTATCAATAAGACTGTAAAGTTAAACACTTTTTCTAAAAACTCCCTTAGAAAGACAAGAGCATGAACCCCTTGTTTATATTTTATAAAAGTGATGCAGTTTAACATGCACTAGTTAGCGTTTATTTTGAAGCATTATAGCATCCTCAGTCAAATCAAAAGAGTCAAATAAACGGGTCAGCAGATCTCTGGGCACCCTCACCCTGACTCTGAGAGAAGATGTCTGTGTAGATGTTGTCCACAGCGTCCGAGCGTCTCGGTGGCAGGAAGCAGAGCTGCCGGCGGTCAACAGGGGGCAGCGTGTTGACGGTGAGAGAGAGAGAGACCTGAGCGAACGCCACCTTCATGTCAGAGAAGGTCAGAGTCCGGGCGTCCTTCCCGTTCAGCTGCAGAATCTCATCTCCTGCGTTCAGACCTGCAATCATTTAAATATGGTAATATTTCATGAATAATTAAGTAGTGAAATATTGCATTCATAGACTTCTTGAGACATGCAAAGTGGAAGACATTGTTAAATATATAGAGGTTCCAAGCAATTAATAAAAACAAAAAGCAAAGGGAGAATTTCTGAAGTTTAACAAAGGATATAAAAACTGTGAAGATCATGATTTTGGTCTTATTTAGCGTGATACATTAATGCAAAAATAAATGTGAAAAAATAAATAGAGTTTGTTTCTCCTCCTTGTTCCATAATGAATACAATTAAAATCAACAACTGCAAAAATAATAATAAATACAAAAATAAAACTGCTGAAATAAAATAAAAGCTAATATAAAATAAAATAAATATCAGATTAAAAACTTGAATTTTAAAGCTTGCTAACACTAAACTTAGAAATGTTGCATTGGCAATCAACTGAAATAAAATAAGATAGAATAAGCTGAATTACTAAAACTGTTTTTTGATATGGAAACCCCGCTTTTTACAATCCGGTGAGACTGCAACATATAAAATCAAGTCATGCCCTACTTTTTATTTTACTACAATATTCTATTTCAATTTGAAATATGTCATATAAGTAATACAATGCCCTTTCTTCACTGATTTGAAGGCTAGCAGCAAAATAAATAGATGCAATAAAAAAAGAGATTGTCTCTAGCTTTTTGATTCTGACCCAGTTCTCTGGGCGATGTGAAATGTCAGCAATAAGCCAGTCGGACCTGATCCTGCCACACTGATCACGCAGACATCACTCAGACAGACGAGAGTCTTATTCAGCATGTTGACAGTGTCTGGATGTCAAGATACGCTTGTGCTGATGGTCATTTAAAGGGGCCATATTTTATATTTTGCCCTGAAATCCAATTATAATATTAGCTAATGTCTAGTGTAAAAGAGTAAGAGAAATGTTGAATATAAATGTACTTAAAATGCATTCGATACTGAAAAACAATTCAGTTCAAAGTGTTGTTGTTTATTTAGATTCTCCAATGTTAGAATTAAATGTGCCAAATCTGCTACTGTACCTTTAAGGTTTCTGTATGCAAAATGCCTGTAAATGCTCTACAAAATCTTCAAGACGAGCAAGGAAAATCCTGTTTGGCATGATACATCCTACTTTAATCGTCTATCTGATTCTTTCTATCGTTTGTCATTATTCAGAGTTTAGAAGGGTTGAGACTAAATCTGCAATCTTTGGCTCTCAGAAACCCCATAGAGCTGACAACATGTTTCATAACACCAGGATCACAGTGCTGATATCACAGCAATTACTTTACAGATGCTGAACAGACAGAGAGAGAGAGAAAGAAAAAAGGACAAACCAAGAGACAGGGGTGAAAAGAGAAAGAGAATGTAATTAGGGGGTGAAACATGCTAATGAACCTTTAGCGAACGCTAGTCCTCCAGCTCTCACGTCAGTGATATAGAGCTGCTGAACGCTGTCCTCTTCCACCACAGAGATAGAAAAACCTGTGAGAGACAGAGACATGAAGTGATAGAAGTCATAATCAAGTATAATCATGAAGCAAACCTCAGATTATTAAAGGGATAGTTCACCCAAAAATATAAATTCTGTCATCATTAATTCTCCATCATGTCTTTTTAAACCCATCTGAATTTTTTGTTCTTCCATGGAGCATAAAATACATTTTCGTAGAATGATTCATTTTTCACAGCACTGTCCCTTTAACTACCACCACCATTATACAGACATATAAAAGACATATAAATTAGCATATTCTCTTTAGGATTTCCCACATGTAGTAATAAATAGAATCACAAATGCAAAAAAATCTAATAAATATAAATGCAAAAATAAAAGTCAAGAATACATTCTTCTACAACATGTTGTTATTATAAACTAAAAGTATTAAAATTAGTTTTGGGGAATTTAATTAAAACTGAATTTAAAAAAAATCTATATTAAAATTTAAACAATATTAAATTTAAAATTCTATTTTTTAATTTTTTATTTCGCCTTTTACAACCAACTGAAATAATTACCAAATAAAATAAAAATATACTGTAGATAAAGAGAAAACTAAAATATAAAAATGACAAAAGCACATAAAATAATTAAAATAGCTCGAATAAACATGAAAATTGAAAAATAAAAGCAAATTCAAATAGTGAATAAATACCATAATAGTATATGAATAATACTAAAATAACACGGCTACAACTTATAAAGACATTTTGTGATGTGGATGTAAGATCACCGAAAAGCAACTGTTTTCGGTAGTTCAGTAGAATTCCCTGTCTTCCTGTCCTGTCCACCACCGTGTCATATTGTATGTATGTTTTGTATAAGTATGTATGGACAGGTTGATGGCTAATTTCGCTGGTACTTGTGACTAGTGACAATAAAGGGCTACTACTAGTTCTGTTAACCAAAGTCTCCAAAAACAAGCGATAAGACTGATTCAGCTGGTCAAGTGATCTCATTTTGTCGTCCAGCATAAAATGACCATATAAGATCAAATAAAATAGCATTTATTAAGTTACTACTGTGAGTGGACGTACTCAAATATATGTAAACTTTTTGTTGAAACTATCATTTGAAAACTACTGGGAACACTTGTCATTTCCCAGACTTTTCCAGGCACAGTTGTAAAATTCCCAGTATAAACAGGTGAGTGTAAAACAGACATGATTTGATTCTGGCTCTCACCGTAGCCAATCATGCAGGACTCATCCCGATCAAACTGGATGACCTTCCTGATCTTACAGTACAGCTCGATTTCCTTATACAGCTGAGAAGAAGAGCACAGGAGATTATTCATTAATATCCCACTGAACACGACGATAATATTCCACATTCAAAGAGCATAAACGACACACACATGGGGCGGCATGAAAGGTCAAGAGTGACAGAACTGTATGTTGCTGTTTGATAGATTATGTCTGACCTGCACACTCAAAACATAATAAATGAAGACGCTGACCAGATGTTAAAGGATGATGAAAGAATGAAGCAATTCCATTGCTAAAAATGCTAATTTTTAGTTCAAAATGAAAAAGGACTGGCAAAACATCTCCTTTTGTGTCCACAGAAGAAAGGAGGATTTTGTTATTAAAGCGTGAAGGAGAAAGGAAGAGAAAGGGTGTTTGGATGAAGTGTGATGTCCCAGCAGGATGAAAGTAATGAGACAGCATCTAAGCAGCGGGTGGGAGAGCGAGTTTAACTCCAAACCTACCAGATCGTAAATATCCTCCTCCGGTTTGGGGATATAAAACTGCACTTGGTTCTCAATGAGGAACTTGAGCCGCACGTAGTGTTTAGTGGGGTCCAGTTGGTGAGCCTGGAGAGAGACCAGGAGAGATGAAAGCAGACACACATTTAGTGGATGAAGAGCAATGCCAAGACATGTTACTGGGCTGTATCTTCTTCTCAGTGGGCCAGATGGACAGGAATCACACGCTTAAAGGCCCAAACGCTCATATCAGAGAGGATGCAGTACATTTGCATTCGGCATGCATGCGAATAAATTGCTTTATACAGGGTGGACACAAGCTTGAGACTTTAAAAACCCTCTGAGGGACACTGCATCTGAGTTTACTACACCAGTGACCTTCACACTGACATTCAATTCCTTGAAGGCTGAAGCCACTCTCTGAAAACATCTGTCATCAGAAGAGAACTCCGAATGTTTCTTGCACCAAAGACAAGATTTCCTGGCGTTACCTTGCAGATGGATTCCAGCATGTCGAGGGGCGACTCTCCAGGTTGGATGATGGCTAACACAGGCCGGTCGTTTGGCAGCAGCACCCATGATGGAGTGAGGTGGTCTTTGGACCAGATGTCGTGATCTGTGTTGGGTCTTGGCAGACATTTCACTGGTGTCTTGGTGTCTTTCTGTAGTGTGATAAAACAAAGCAAGGTGAAGCTGCAGCTGTGAACGAGGCCTTTAGAGATGCTATTAATCATGTGAAATGATGATCATCCTCATCTCATTAATTCTAAGCACTCATCGACTATCTTGAGGTGCACTTTATTCTTATAATGTCTAGCATAAAAAAAGACATAATTGGAAAACCATAACAGCATGCTGAAGTATTTCTGAAGTATTTATTTTGTGCAAAGTATGCACATTTTCTGTATGCATAAAATACATTTACATACATGTGACAAAATGTACAGTATACAACTAGAGCATAGTGTACCGTTTCCCATGATGCAATGCTCTTAACTTGATATTCAAATTCCATTGTGATCACTGAACTGGAAATAGTATCAAAAATGATTTTTAAACATTTGAATGGACTGCGAAAAGTTACACTTTCACCCAAAATTGGATTTCATTTTTGTGTTATTATTTCAGTGTTTTTAAACACTGTGAGAGTATGTGACAATAATATAGCATACAATCATTCCATACTTTTTTTTTTAAGTATACAGTATACATTACGCTACCATTATTTTTTTTGTATTAATCAAGTATGCATTCAATTGATCAAAAGTGGAAGTAAATATATTTATGATGTTATAAAAGATTTTAAAATAAATTCTGATCTTTTGAACCTTAACTTGCATCAAAAATGCATCATGCTTTCCACAAAAATATGAAGCAGCACAACTGTTTTCAACATTGATAATAATCAGAGATGTTTCTTGAGCAGCAAATCAGCATATTAGAAGGATTTCTGAAGATCATGTGACACTGAAGACTGGAGGAATGATGCTGAAAATACAGCTTTGATCACTTCAGTAAATTATATGGTGAGAAGAAGAGACTTCATCTTACTGACCCAAGATTTTTCAGCCATTAAACATGGATAAAAATGCACTGTAATCCCCCACTCCACCATATTTCCTTCTCTGCTTATGATGGAGTGAGTGAATCAGAACATCAACACTTTTATCTGCACCCCAGGTCAGTGGATTATAGCACAACCACCTGTACTGTGGCTACACCACGAACGCCTACACATCCGCCAACGCCAGTGATGAATATACACCCACATCTCTGCCAAACCTCTCCAGAGATCTGGCCCAGAGCGCATCTCTCTGAACAGGGCAATTCTGATTTGCAGCAGTGGGCTCACATAGTATTTTGAATGTTTTTGTCACTTTTCACTTTTATAGATGTAGTGATGCATGTTTCTTACCGTCGTCTCACAGGATGAACCCTCAAACATGCCTTCAAGAGGACTTTGAACTTGGTCATCTCCTTCTGCAAAAACCTGTTTCAAAAGATCATCTATCATTCAGCAGTCACCCACCAAAACCAAAACATGAAAACCAACTCTATGTGTTTTCTATAGCATTCATTTCATCTGCTCGTTGAAAAAAGTGCTCATATTGTCTTTTGTCCTTTGCTTGAGATTTGCAAAATTTGCTGGTCAACCAGAACCACCAGCATGTAGCATGTCCGAAACCAGCATGCAAATTAAGGTGCATTTTATTTTTTAAGCAGGGCTTGTTGATCTGTGCATAATATGCATGTTTATGACTTCTGGAAGAAAACACCAAGTGTGAATGAAGTGTGTGTGTAGTTTACCTGGCTGATGCTGGGATGACCTTTACTCTTTCTCTTGGAGTGGGTGTCCAGACCCCATAGTGAGGAGAAGCGACTCTTGCGTTTGCTAGTGGAGCGCGAAATCGCCTGTGTCCTACGCCTCACGCCACTCTCAGTGCGAGCCGCCACCTACAGACACAAAACAGCCACATGAGGTATGGGAAAACATTCATACTGTGTGCCCCAGCGATCAAACTGACTAGACTGCTCCTAGCAGGAGTCTGAGATATGAACACAGCTGCTCGGTAAAACCTGTTCTCATTGATTCAGTCACACTGATGTTCAGCCATGAGCTTCATAAGCAAAGGTGTTCAAGTATCTGGGTATAAATTGGCCATTAGCAGGTCTAAATGGGCTATTATTGGTGCAAGCTGCTTATTAACTACCGTAGTATAAATAGGTAATAAGATTTTCTAAAACTGGTTAGTAGCTGGACTAATTAATAAGCTGGCTCATTAGGTGGTCTAAATGGTCTTAACTGGGTCATTAGCTAGTCTACACTGGCCATTATCTGGTCTAAACTGTTTGTTAGCTTGTCAAATGAGTCATTTACTAAACTAAACTGGTCATGGGGTTATCTGAAATGGTCCTTATCTGATCTAAATGCATCATGAGCTAGTCTAAACTGTTAGCTGGTCAAAATGTGTCATTAGGTATTCTAAACAGGTAATTAGATATGTGTATATATCTGTATATGTCATGAGGTGGTCTAAACTTGTCATTAGCTTGTCTAAACTTGGTCTAAACTGCTTGTTAGCTGGTCTAAATGCATCTTTTTCGCTAGTCTAAACTGTTCATCAGCAGAGTAAACTAGTTGAAAGCTAGTCTAAACTGGTCATTAGCTGGGATAAACTGGTCACAAATTGGTCTAAACTGGTAGCTGGTTTGTTGTTGGTTTTTGCAAGCTTGCACCAGCTAATGATCAGCGAGAAACTAGCTGCTTTTCCTGATATTCAGTTGAAAAGTCAATGTCCAGATCAGATCAGCTTTTTCCCCTCAGCAAACACAAAGCTCACAAATACTGATTATTAATGGTGACTGTGTATTTAAGGAGTGTTCTTGAGTTCTCCTGCATTTAAATCACTAATAAAATAAGAATGAATAATAAGCATGTACGTTTGCTGAATACAAACAACCCTGAAAAGACAAATACCCATCACACAATTTTCAGAATAAAGTTTCTCAATAAACTGCATTCAGTCTGTCACAATTGTTCTTGCTCTTACTTTCTCAAAAGAAATGTCAGAGGACGGATTTCATCCATCACTGCTCTTTTATTCCTTTTTCAGCAAAAACAGTTGGTAGATGTGACTTTCCCTACTAATATCAAATAAACACTTAATCATTCATAAATGAGCAGCCAACATACAAAACTAACTTGCTTCCTGTGGTCACTCGGGTACAGATGGATTTTAAAGGTTAGTGAAGTGTTTGGTGAGTTCTTTTCAGTGTCATTCAAAAATTATACACGCTCGTTGTGTTGAGCGCGCTGTGGCATTTCTGGGTCTCCTGATGGAGAAAAGCACTCGGGCTGCATCAAAAACCCTCTCCACTTCTCTGAACCGAGCCATTATTTGTGAAGAACAGCACACGGGCCAACAGCACTTCATTTGGACCCAACACTTATCCTCTCTCTCCATCCTCTCAGAATGTGAATACTGAAGAACATCCCCACCCCCTCCACACAAAAAACATTCATCCAAGCTGCATAGACAAAAATAAAACCTCCCTGTATCCCAGTGTCCTCTAGCTCCTACACAGAACGCCAGAGCTGGAGGCGAATCTGATGATGGAGGTATTGATCAGCCAGAGCCATGGCCCACATCCAAGAGAAAATACAACGAGCGACCCTTAAACTACTGTTTCCTTTTATGCCAAAATCCATTACCTATATACACCAACACTGACGGGAGGTAAGGAAGCAGGTAAATACATGCATTCTGGGTAAAAATAGAGCGATAGTGATGCTCTTGATGTAGGTTTCTAAGCAATGCTTCTGTTTGAAATATGTTAGATACCGAAGTAAGTTCCCTTAATGACACCAGGGAGTTGTTCTCTATGTCTGCTTGAAAGGAGAAAGACCGAAATCTCTAAAACTGTTTGTCAATATTATATTTCACACAAAAAAATAATTTCCTCAAATTAAACAAAAGTTCGATTTTTATTTTCCTCTGTATTTAAAAAATATATTTTATATATACTGTGTGTATGTGTATATATATGTACACACACACACACACACACACAGACACACACACACACAGACACACACACATATATATAATTAAATTTATGCATTTAGCAGACGCTTTTATCCAAAGCGACTTAGAGTGCATTTAAGCTAATATTTTTTACCTATATATATATATATATATATATATATATATATATATTATATGCAAAATATATCTTAATGCATAATAACATAATACATATAAAATAATTTTGTATATTTAGAAAAATCTTTAATGATATCTACCTATTTATCCAAATAGAAATATCTATATATAGGAGTAAACTGACTGAATAAATTATGGAAAACTGAGGGATAATTACCAGTGCATGGAAGGAAGAGACTGAAAAAATGCCCAGTCGGCCCATGGCCAGTTTGGTGGGACGGGAGGCGAAGGCCAGCAGGCGTTTGGGGTTGGGAAGCTCGCCACCCTGCAGGCTGGACAGGTAACAGCGGAAACGGAAGAGATCCATGTGGAACTGCTCTAAATTCTGCTCCCACAGGAAAATCTGTGAGGAAAAGAGAGAAAATTATCGGTTAGAACCTGGTTTACAGCAGGCCAGCGGCATTTAATATTTGACAAAAAGAACAATATCTCGAAAAACAAGGTCATTACATTATATTTAGAATTAAAGGACCATCTCTAGATATCTAGAAGCTTCCCTGCCTCGTTTAGTCTGGTGTGATCAAATAAAATGGTGTTTGGAGGGAAGTGGAGTGCGTTTATACACCACGGCGTCTCCTCCCAGCCACTTTTTTTTTGGATGTCGCGGCGGAGGGGGCAGCGGTCCAGACAACACACAAAGTAGCAAACAACAGTGCCACACATTCCACTGGCAGCGAGGTCTGGGACTCCAGAGGAACTCAACCCTGCTGCCATTCACCAGAGCACAGTGTGTAACCCGACGCTGCCAAAATTAACTACCCACACAAACACACAGGCACCCGCTAACCCTCCTCCTGATGGGCCGCGGGCCATTCTGAGCTCTGTGTCTTACGTAAACATCCATTGAGTGGAACGTGAACTTTTGCAGCGAGTGTGTGGAGTGAATCAATGTTCTGTCAACATTGTGACAGCATCAGAATTACAGTGATGAAAATCTGCAGTAATACGGCGGATACGGAGGAAGATAGTAACGTAATGCTTTACGATATTGATACAATAATTATGGGAAACAAAACAGCACTGACAGACTCTTTTTGTCCAAACCAGAGGCAAGCAACAATAATAATTTTGAACATTAAAGGGACAATTCATCCAAAAATTTAACTTCTGTTATCATTTACTCATCCCTCAAGTTGTTCCATACCTCTATGAGTTTCTTTCTTCTGTTTAAGACATAATAAGATATTTTAAAGAATGTTTGTAACCAAATAGTTTCCGGTAGCCATTGACTTCCATAGTATTTTTTTCCTACTGTGGAGGTCAATGGCTACCACCAACTGATGGGTTACCAACATTTTGGGGTGAACTATCCCTTTAAAACATTTCTTCTGTCAATAGTTTCTGTTCTTATCATGTTGTGCTAGTTAGTCCCGCCCACAAATCTCATTGGTCCAAAACCCTATTCCATATTATTGTTTATTAAATGAGATAAACAAATATATTTCAAAGATTTACTTTTCAAATGTCTATTTCAAATAAATGTCATTTCTATTCATAAAAAAATAAATAAAATAAAGAATGTTTCCATGAAAAAATATGAAGCAGCACAACATGATGAGAAATGTTAAAGAATGATATTAAAGCTGAAGCCTGTAATAATGGCTGCATTTTGCATCGCAGGAATAAATTATATTTTAAAATATATTTAAATAGAAAACCCGTATTTTAAATCGTAATTATATTTCACAGCATTACTGTTTTTACGGCATTTTTTTTATAAAAATAAAAATGTCATAATAAATGAAGCCTTGGGGAGCAGAAGAGACTTTCTTCAAAAAATTAAAAAATCTTACTGACCCTGATTATTTTAATGGAAGAGTACATTGCAAACATTTTCAGGTACTAAAGCTTTATTTACAGTCAACTATGATTTTTGTTGACAATTTTATTGTTTAATTGCAATTTTAAACAGATTTTAAAAAATACTTTTAAATGTTTTATAATACATGTTTATATTTTATTTGATCATTTTATCATTATTTTATAACTTTTTTCATTGAGGAAAAAAGCACACCTCAAAATCAAATATGTTCTGACTGGCTGCAGTTTTTAGATGATCTGACCCTAAACATGTAGGATTGTGGGTAACTCAGACCCAGACATGGTAAATAACCAATCACTAGCCTGCTCCAGAATGGTCTTCCTCTTCTTGGCGTCGGTGACAGCGGAGAGCTGCATGTCTCCCATTTTCTTCATCTTCTCGTCCATGTCGATCTTCTGCTCCAGCTTTCGGATCTCGGCCCGCAGCAGACGCACCGTGTCTTCGCGGTGGTGTTGCCGAGCGACGGCCGCGGCGCAGGCCGAGTGGATGGCCGTGATCCAGTTCTCAAGCTCAGTCTGGCTGCACGTCTACAGAAAGTGGTCAAGGGTCAAAGGTTAAATAGCATATTTACACACTACTCTACTTTTTTCTGGCAGCATGTAGTATGTATATTGTGCATGGTGAGAAAATTCCCTATATGAATGAAATATGTAGTTTTTCAGCTGGTATACTATGGCATCCCACAATGCAATGCACTCAATTTGACTTAAACAAGGGCAACCATAAGTCTTGATATGTCCTGGCTAGGATTTCTACACTGCATTGTTTTTATGCTTGCTGATGGTAATGACTGAAAACTAGCTTGACCAATACATAGGCATTGTACATAACTGACCAATCATGGCATGTGAGAAGATGGGATCTACAGAGATCGTTCAAAGCAATGCAAATGCACGTACATGTAATGCATTAGGGACTGTAGAGAGCACATCAACAGCAAAACAAAGCAAAAACAGACATTTTAGGCAACTTGTAAATCCCAAACAGTGACAGTTATCTACTATAGCTGTGAGTTTTGATCAGTTCTGCTCAAAGTTAGCAAATTTGGATTAAAATGCAAATTAAACATACTTATTGTTAATAAATAAATGCCAATGAAGTAGCAAATAATGCATACTGTAAAAAATGCATTACAATTATGCATTCAGCAGTCGTTTTTTTTTTAAGCAAAACAAAAACAATTTGTCAAAGATCCACCAATAATCATAATATACAATGCCAGGTTTATTAGACTACTAGACTAGGAAAACATAGTATGCAATAAACAGTTTACATGGTGCAGTATGCACTAAGTGTGCTACTACTGTGAACATATCAGTAAGTCAGACTTTATATAGTGTATGAAACTCAGACTGTTACATTATCTGTTCAGCATCAGTAAATGAAGAAGGTTTTGCACTGGATGTTCAGTTACCTGAAAAAGAAAAGAGTCTCCGAGCGAGTTACTCAGACAGAAGACAAAATCTTTTTTGGGGTGTTCTGGGACGGCCTGGACGATGCTGTTCTCGGCCCACACGGCATGTTTAGGGACGCTGTTGTGATCGATGCCTGACCGGCCATCCGTCTCATAGAAAAACAGAGTGCACCCTGGGAGGACAAATTAGGACAAGAATCCGAAATTCAAAGTTAATCACGTGAGTTCAATTACACACAGATGGTGTTTCCAGGGGAACGGAAGCAGAATAGCCAATAGATTGGAGTTATATGGCTTTATTGATTGAACTCTGCTCTCCAGTGGCCAAAATAAGAAATGCAGCGCTGCTTTCTTATACAGAATCCACTATAGTGCAGACACTTAATGGATTGTTCTTGCAGCTTTTCCATACAGAGCTTTCTAACATGTCTTACACTGTCTGTATCCAGTTATGAGGAACTTATATATAGTATATACACTATGGTTTAGGGCAAGTAAGATTGTTTGTGAAAGAAATAAATTTTATTCAGCAAAAACACATTAAATTGTCAGTAAAGAATTTTTTATGTTGAGAAATTGGTAAGGTAAACTAAATAAGGGAGATGTGTTTAGTCACTTAGAAGCTGAAAACATCAAATTTGCCGGGATATTTAACAAACAAGCGTGTCAGAGGTTACATGGTGAATTATGGGAGTTGATATTATAGCCATATCACAGCACACAACAAACACAATCCTCCTCTTCTCTTACAAACCTTTTCAGAGGATGTTGTAAAACCTGTTTATGGTGGCAGGTAAACGCTCACACCACTCACACACCTTTGAGGGACACCCAGTAGCTCTTCCACTTGCGGCGAGGGGCGAGCTCCACCTTCTTGTTCTTTTTATGCACCAGGAAGTTTTTGACGGCGAGGCGTCCGGCTTTGCGCACGGTTCCCTGCACGGCGGCCACGTTCAGCAGAGGGTCGGTGAGATAAGCCGAGCTCAGAGTCACGCTGCTCTGTTCGTCGCTGAACGCTGAGCTTCTCTCCTCGTGGACCTCCAGCGGACTCACGCTCTGCTCCAGCTCCTGACGGAAGTTCTCATAGACGCCCTGCTCGGACACACACAGGTCCAGGATATGTTTGTATAAGTTTGATTTTAATGAACATTACTCATTTGATGGAACTTTTACCCATTAATGTTGTCACATTCATGCACTGATGTTGCATCTCTCTGCTGTTAATGTGTTTCTACTGAAACATATTATGAAACAGGAACCAGCAGTAATAAATAAATCACACTGGCCACCTGTGTGCCATCTGAGGGTCCCGCTCCGGCCCCGCTGCTGCTCCCACTGTCGCTCCCAGCGAAGGCGCCCCCTGCTGACGTGGAGTAAGCAGAGAAAGATGCAGACATGGTCTTATAGCGTCGAGCGTGGTGCTGAGACGGCTCACTGTCCCCCGTCAGCCCATCGATAACGCTGTCCTCATAATCACTGCCATCTCCCGCCGTGACATCCTTAATACAAAACAAATACATTCAAAAATTATATTTATATTGGTTCATTTACCATGCTTATTTGAGATGATGGGATCACTGATCTTATGTGATCAGTGGATGGGACATTGCTTTAATTTACACAATCTTATAGGTATAAATTAAGAGTAAATTAGAGTACTTTCTAGCCAAAAGAAATACGTGTACAATTGAACTGAACAACTGAGCATAAAAAATAGACATATTGTTTTTTATAAGTATTAAGTGACAGCAAGTAAATGTACATAAAATTATCAAATATAGGCCCAGATGGAATATGTGAAGTAATCTTGGAGTAAAATCAGTGAAAAAAAAACAGAAACAAAAATTAACATGTAATGACTTCTGTGAATACCAGATTGTATGAAAAGACATGACATGTATCTAAATTATGGTTTTAGCATGACTTACTTTACCTAAAACTAAGCAACAAAAATAATCCTAGTTCCTGGATGTTATTTCTCAGCAACTAAACGTGACAGACTCAAAAGATAAAGACTTATAAACGCGGCTCTTCTCAAACACATCTTCAGTCCTCCTACCTTCTGGCTGGAGCGCATCATGTCTTCAGAAGCGGATGACAAGCTGCTTGTGAAGTGAACATTTTACAAATGTTGACACAGGTCTGCCTGAGAGAGCACAGCGCTGTCTGAACTCTGTGTGTCGAGTTATAGCGCAGTAAACTTGACTGTACAATACCACTCTATACTGCTGCTGGGGAATGATGGGATATAACCCACCAAACCCACCATCTTCTGAGAGTCACATGACTGGACTGTGCGGCCCTGTGCATGCCATTCATCTTCACCGACGGCAGTGTCACACAGTGAATCTCTTTTTCTTTCTAGCTGGAGCAAATACCTACATACAACTCAAAACACTTTCTTGCACACACATACTGTATTTAAGAAAGAAATATAGTGAAAAATATCTAGAGCTCAACTCTCTCTATTTTTGCTCCTCGTTCGCTCTCTATCAATCGCGTTCCTGTCAGTTACAGCTCATTAGCATGACAAAAGAAGCGAGTTGTTCTCACAGAAGTCTGACTCCAGGATCTGGATCATCCAGAAAAAACAGCCACCAACATATGGACAGCGTGACAGGCCCACAATGCACTATCACAGAGAATCACTGTGGTGGTCTTATGGTATAGTGATGTCAATGCTATGTACTTCAATATATCATGATTTGAACAAAAATTTCCTTAAAATATACTACCTTGGTGCATGTCCAACTTTTCATGGTAGCATAATGGTATTAAAAAAACTATTAAAAAACATATAAATACAATTACATTTATAGTTTCTTTAATATATATATTTTTATTATATCTATAAAAATATATAATATAAATGCCCTATAAATACCAATATAAATACCATTTTTATCTTTTTGTTATACATTTGATCTATTAAGAAAATAATATATAAATGTCTTATATGTTTTATAATTTATAATATAATTATTTTACATTTTTATAATACATTTTTATAATAGGTTTTTATAATTTATACATATATAAAATATATATATTATATATTTCATTGATCAAAAAATTTAAAATATTAATTATATTATATTATTTATAAAGTTTTGGCAAAATATTTACTACTTTTATAATTTTATCTCTAAAATCTGAATTAATAAATACCACACACACACACATATATATATATATATATATATATATATCAACAAAAATATAAATAACATTATATTTTTATAAATATTTGATATTTTGTATTTAATCTTGTATTTAAAAATAGTAACTATAAATACTATTATTTTTAAGTGTTTAAGTGTTGGCATTTTTATATTTTACCTATAAAAATATATAATATAATTAACATTATATTTTCATTAGTTTACACCAACAGTTGAGCTTCTAGTGAAGTTACACGCACACAAATGAGTCATTCATATGTACCGTCTCTCTACATGAGGAGATTGAGAGGATTCTGGGGGATTAACCGCAGTCAACATTCCCCAGTGTACACCGCCACTAACACAACATTACAGTCAGATTATTACTGCACATCTACACACTGCCACTCAGTGACTCCAATCATTCAGACAAAGCCACTCACTTTCAATGAGATGCTGATCTGAAACAACACGAGTCTCTTCAAACTTGACCATTGACAGAATGATTACATTTAGCACTCTTGGGCAAATATGATCATATTTTCTAGTTATCATTTGAATCTGACTCATTTGTTGTAAATAAACATCTAATGAATTATAAAATATGATGTCATTTATAAAATGTATTAAATACAAGTTTTAAAGAACATGAAAACAAATAATTCTAAAACATAATAGTAATTATAGTTTAGGTTTTTAAAGGTAACGCACAGATGAAGGCTTGAAACTGAAAACATTTTGCACTTGGCACTTTTTTGTGGCCTCTATGGAAAAAAAAGCTTTTGCCTAAATTTTTGTATGCAGATCCTTTTTTCTTGGTTGAATCTACTTACCCGGGAAGTTTGTCTACATTTTAGCATGGACTGTAATGTGTTTTGTCACACATTACTGATATTTTTTATGAAAAAACAGCAAACAATTATAAAAAATATAATGGTATTTATAGTATATATTTTTATACATTTATATATATATTTATATATAAACTAAATATTTTGCATAAATGATTTTAAAAATTATTATTATTTTTAAATATATAAATATTTTTAATAGATTTATAATTAATATGTAATATATATATGTATATATATATATATATATATATATACACACAGTACAGACCAAAAGTTTGGACACACCTTCTCATTCAAAGAGTTTTCTTTATTTTCATGACTATGAAAATTGTAGAGTCACACTGAAGGCATCAAGGGCTATTTGACCAAGAAGGAGAGTGATGGGGTGCTGCGCCAGATGACCTGGCCTCCACAGTCACCGGACCTGAACCCAATCGAGATGGTTTAGGGGTGAGCTGGACCGCAGACTGAAGGCAAAAGGGCCAACAAGTGCTAAGCATCTCTCGGGGAACTCCTTTAAGACTGTTGGAAGACCATTTCAGGTGACTACCTCTTGAAGCTCATCAAGAGAAAGCCAAGAGTGTGCAAAGCAGTAATCAAAGCAAAAGGTGGCTACTTTGAAGAACCTACAATATGACATATTTTCAGTTGTTTCACACTTTTTTGTTATGTATATAATTATAGAAAACTCTTTGAATGAGAAGGTTTGTCCAAACTTTTGGTCTGTACTGTATATATATAATATGATGATATTTATATTTTATTGATCAAATATAAAAAACTAGTTATAAAAAATATAATAGCATTTCTATTTAATACTTTTTAGATTAAATATTAAAAAAAAATAAAAAATAAATACAAAAATATAATGCTATTTATAAATGTTGCAAAATATAATCAGAATTTATTTGGTTTTTAATACTGGAGTAATGACCAATAAGATTTCACTGTGGGCGGGGCTACCCAATCAAAACTCACCTGTATGGTTTGTGCCCGCCTCCCTTGCATAGCTCCTTGCTGATTGGTCGGTCGCTCTGACAGACAGTGAGACCGGCGGCAGGGCAGAGTATACGCGCCGTATGCGGCTCCGTCGTCCTCACAGGGCGAGATCATCTTATCCTCGTCACCTTCTCTGCTTGTGGCGCCTCCCTTGTGCCATTTGGCAAAGCGTCCGTGCGTGGGCCTGCAGGCAGGGCTCTTCGGTCCGTAGAGCTCGTCTAAAGAACTGGCACGGTTTGAGTCCAGCAGCTCCTGAGCGGACGACTGTAAACTGGTTTCGCAGTCGTCCGGCGTGTCTCCGATCTCCTCCGTGCTGGTCAGGTGCTCCTGGCTCAGGTCGGATAAAGACACCTCCAGCGAATCCTCCTTCCACATGTCCGCAGACTTAGAGCGCTTCTTTTTAAAGCTGGACGCCTCTTGGGAGCCGTCCCGAGTGCACTGGACGAGTGTTGTGTCCTCCAGCGGCTCAGACTCGTCCTGCGTGGCTTGTTTGGCGGTGGAGGTAGGCGAATGGGCAGGATGGTTGTGGAAGGACATGGGTCTGAGATTCATGGCCACACGGTCCACCCATATGGGGCTGCTGAAGTCGGGCAGCACGTCAGAGTCATTGAAGGGCTCCAGGCAATGGTCGGCCAGTGACTGAGGGATGCTGGGAGTGCTGCTGGAGCGCGTGCTGGTCTCAGAGTTGCGATGCTCCGGTTTTCCAGACGGCGTTCGGCGGGAACAGTACGTCTGCTTGCTGGACAGGCGGAGCGAGCGGGACATGTGCTTACGGGAGATATGTCGCTGGCCATCTCCATAATAACCATGGCTGCCGCTATGACTTTCTGTGTTACCCATGGCTCAGAATCTGCAGCAGACAGATACACACACAGAGGTCATGCAACTAAATATAACTGACCCCATAAAGTGTTTTCCACTGCCTTATCATTTACATATTTATTTATTCTTTTTTAACACCATGTCACTAGCACTTAAGTCATACAATTAACAAAAAGAATAATTAAAAACCAAAATTCTTAAATACTTAATGACAGTTAAATATATATTGTACAGTAGTTTGATTAAAGAACGAATGGCCCTTACATACTCGCTGATTCATTTTAGTGCATTTCATGACAATGTGTAAGTTAAAAATAAATATTATAAGGTTTGTATCTATTATTAAGGTCAGTTGTTGACTGCATTTATGCTTAAACTAACTGTTTAAATATATTATATATTATTATATGATTTAATATATAACTATATATATATATATATATACACACATTACATATTAATTAAAAATCTTTTAAAAATATTTATATATTTAAAAATAACAATAGTTTTTTTAATCATTTATGCAAAATATTTAGTTTATATAAATATTTATTTAAGTGAACTCTAGTAGTATTTAAGTCAACTCCAGTAAGCAAGCCTCAGTTTATTACAACACATTTTAAAAAATAAAATACAATTTTATATAATTTTGTATTCATTCTTTTTTCACACATGCATTGGAATAACACCAAGAGTCGAGTCTGACAGGAACAGCTAATTACCTGCGGTGTGTCAATGACATCACAGTCATGGTAGATTTCACTCTGCATACAGATCAGCTTCCAAAATCTGAAGAAAGAGAAGCCAAGAGAGTTATAAATTACTATTCAAAAGAATCCACACACAGCAGTTTTAGAGGCAGTACGAGCGGACTAGCTGTTGCAAGATAAAATTAGACCAACCACGGAGATATACGACAGAATTAGAACTGAAAGAGGGATTGAAGAGATTTGCTGCTGTGGTTGGAGACCACACATGTTCTGGTGCTCTGGACAGCTTCAACAAATGCAAGAAGATGGACTTCACTCAGAACCACCACATGAGAAGCTGTGCGTGTGTGGTCGCAGATATATCAACCCGCGGTTACTGCTGCTTCCAATAAAGGCTTGCATGAATGGAAATATATACACTATGAAATCCAAAAGACCCATTTTTCATACAGTTTGAGAGAGAGGTCGGTTAGCACACACAGTAGAGTTTACTAATGAATAGCATACGCACTAGCAAAATGATTCAATGACCCAAAACAAACACCCCAAACATTTATATGATAAGATAAACTTGCACTAAATGTCCTGACATATACTGATCCGGTGGCATTAGATTCACATGAAACAGAAAGAACTCTCTCCATTGAGATTAGTTTTACAATTATTCTGAAGCATATTCATGCTGGATTTTCCAAAAAGACCCCCTCAAAGTGAGTGTGAATATTCACCTTGTGATGACAATGCATCATTGTACAGGCTGATCTGGCAAAAAAAAAAAAAAAAAAACTGACCAGAAGCAATGTGGAAAATCAACAAAAACTAATATCACCAGCAGTTCCAGATACATGATTTAAAGGAACTGTTCATCTCAAAGGCCATCCAAGATGGGAACAGATTTGGAGAAATGTAGCCTTCCATCACCAGTGGTCCTCTGAAGTGAATGGGTGCCATCAGAATGAGAGTCGAATCAGCTGATAAAATCATCACAATAATCCACACCACTCCAGTCCATCAGTTCACATCTGGAGAAGTGAAGAGCTGTGTTTGTACAAAGCAAATCCATTAATAAGGCATTTTTAACTTTAAATCATTGCTTCTGGCTAAAATAGCCAGTCCTCTATCCATAATATTGCCTTCTCTAGTGAAAAAGCAGTCTCATCAGAATCAGGAGAGAAATCTGCACAGATCAAACACTGTTTACAAGTGAAAACAGTCCAAAACAGTTAAAAAATTTTTTTTTAGCAAATTGTAATGTAAGAGGCTAACAGGGGACTCTTTCAATTAAAAAAAGTTATATTATGGATTATAAACTTTTGGAAGTTCAAAGTTTCAGAAATAACAGGTTAAAGTTGAAACATCTTGATGGATTTGTTTCTTACAAACACGCAGCATTTTGTTTCTCAAGACATGAATTGATGGACTGGTGTGGTGTGGATTACTTGTAGATTATTGTGATGTTTTTAACAGCTGTTTGGACTCTCATTCGGACGGCACCCATTCACTAAAGAGGATCCGCTGGTGAGCAAGTGACGCAACGCTACATTTCTCCAAATCTGTTCTGAAGAAAAAAGAAACCCTGCTTGGATGGTCTGAGGGTTAGTAAGTTTCCAGCAAATTTTCATTTTTGGTTTATTCAAAACATCTTATTCTGTAATGCATAGAAGAAAGAAAGTCATTCAGAATTGGATCAACATGAGGGTGTGCTTCGGGATCAGCCTGGAGCTGTGTTAGATTCTCTCCTATCCTGTCTTCATTCTCTCAGAGCGGGATCTCTCGGTCTGTCTTGACTAATGCACTGGAGCAGATCTGGGGTCAGTGTGTAGCGGAGCTGCTAACTCAACCGCAAACAGCAGCGAAACATCAGGACCGGGATACAGAGCTCTTGTTTGGCACATGAAGGGGAGAGAAGCTGACAGGAGACGTCTGAGCAAAGTAGAAACAAAACAGGATAACAAGTATTTGATTTGCATGTGTGTCTCATGTTTCTCATTTCTCTCACTCCTAGCCAGCCAATATGAAATAACTGAACACTGCAAACAGAAAGTTCCATACTGTTTTCCAGTAATAATATCAATGGATCCATAAAATTAGACACAATTACATGAAAAGCAACAATTTTAAAACAAGAAAAAATAACTGTTTCCTAAAATACAAAGATATGCAACATAATTTTGTCTTCAAACAAACCTTAATATATTATGTATTCAAGTAAATTAATAACATTTTATGAATGTTTACATATTTTAATGGAAAACAAGACAATGTAATAAAAAAAAAACAGTCCCCTACCTATTTACCATTCTCACAGTCCCTATGTCTTGTTTGCACATTGACCTTTTGTCTGGCGTGACATTAAACGTGTCTGAATAATTCCATCCCGCTGCATAATGGCGCATAACTTCAAGAAACGCAAACACACAGAAATTCTCCTGTGTCTCTGTGGAAACCAGGCCAGCTCTTCACTGATGGAGCGGGCTCTACACGCGCTAGCGTAAACCATCAGGATAACACCAAAATAGAAAGCACTCCAGAACAGGGCCAGCAACATCCCCAAGTGCTCGATCAAAGTTCTCATACTACAGCAGCTAAGAGCAAGTGCTCATGGGTAAAAAACATGTGAGTTCAGAACATCAGCTCGATGTGTTCACTGGCTTCAGATTGTGTTTTAAAGAGCAGACACACATTATCTGACCCATATATTAATAACCAAATGTGAAAAGGTTACAAAACGATTTTCCACCATCATGAATCTACTTGGCTTGATGTTAAAAAAGAAAGACTCATAAGACTCATGCATAAGAAATAGTAGAATAAGACTAGATAGAACAATAGTTTTCCAGCTATATAACTCCCAGCTATAGTTCCCTATCTGTCAGTCACTACGAGTTATGTCGAACGACATATGGGGTCTCACTTGGGAGGCCAATCATCTCTGAATTTAAGAGAAAACGCCAATGAAAATTGGCTAGTGGATTAACACACCTGAGCCACTCCCCGAGCAACGGGTATAAATAGGGCGACAGGTGCATCCACTCATTAGATTTTTGCTTCGGAGCCGAGTAGTCGATGAGACCAGTCACTACAAAGCCATTCATCTTTGTTTTAAAGAAGCTGTTCCTGGCCGGTGTGACGGCGCTGTACAGCGGTGTCCCTATGACGGCGATTCCCCTGGGCGCTTCGGCTAAAAGAGACAGTTTTCTAAAAGAGCAAATCACGGGCGATTCGCGTCTTTTTCAAGATGCCGTTTCGTCCGTGTCCTTCTGGATGCGGTCGTTTCCTGTCTTCGGTGGACGGTCACGAGCGTTGTCTGCAGTGTCTGGGCGTCCAACACGCTGAGGCTGCGCTCGTGGATGATTCATGCGTCTACTGTGGGCGTATGAACATGGCAGCGCTGCGATTCCGTCTCTCACTCCTCAAGGGGAGTGCAGCAGACCCCTCTGTCGCCACCCGTCCCGGTTTCTCTGGCTCGAGCAGAGGACCGCCGGCTGGCGCTCTGGGAGATCTGAGGGTTACAGTGAGAGCTTCTCCGCCGGGCCACGCCCCACGGACCTCTCACTCGTCCCGCAGCGCCTGTCCCGTGCAGCTGCTGATTGATTCTGCTGGGCCATCTCACGGCGGTCCCAGCGTGTCTTTCGGTGCGCCGCCCGAAGATCAGATGTCGATCGCTGCATCAGGGGATGGGTTATCGACCTCTGAGGATGAGGATTCGGCGGGGCTGCCCCCCTCGGGTGTTGTCGCTGCTACTGAATCTGACTTGGAGTTGTCGGCCATGCCTGCCCGGGCAGCCGTGAGTATCGGGCTGGAGATGACTACACCGCCCAGTCCCGAGCCCTCGCGGCTGGATGATTGGTTTCTCGGCGCGGGACGCGGCTCACAACCTCGTTCTGAGGTTGTGTGCAAGGTCAGGAAAGACGAGGAACAGGTCCTGTTGGTTGCGCCTTATTGGCCCACCCGGACCTGGTTTTCGGAACTCATGCTCCTCGTGACAGCCCCTCCCTGGCGCATCCCCCTGAGGAGAGACCCTTCTCTCAGGGGCTTGGCACCATTTGGCACCCGCGTCCAGATCTCTGGAACCTCCACGTGTGGCTTCTGGATGGGACGCGGCAGACCTAAGTGATCTGCCCCCAGCGGTGGTAGACACTATCACTAAGGCTAGAGCACCTTCTACGAGGCAGGCCTATGCTCTGAAGTGGAGTCTGTTCACGAATTGGTGTTCTTCTCACCGAGAAGACCCCCGGAGATGCCCGGTCAGAGCCGTGCTTTCTTTCCTGCAAGAAAGGTTGGAGCGTGGGCTGTCACCCTCCACCCTGAAAGTGTATGTGGCTGCCATTGCAGCCCATCACGATGCAGTGAACGGCCGGTCCCTGGGGAGGCATGACCTGATCGTTAGGTTCCTGAGGGGTGCCAGAAGGTTACATCCTCCTAGGACACCCCTGATTCCCTCCTGGGACCTCTCTATTGTCCTGGCGGGACTTCAGAGGGGTCCCTTTGAGCCGCTGGATTCAGTCTTAAGTTCCTGTCTCTCAAGACAGCGCTCCTGATCGCGCTCACTTCCATCAAGAGGGTCAGGGACCTCCAAGCATTTTCGGTAAGTGAAGAGTGCCTTGTGTTCGGGCCGGCCTACTCTCACGTTGTCCTGAGACCCCGGCCTGGATACGTGCCCAAGGTTCCCACCACTCCCTTCCGAGACCAGGTGGTGAACCTGCAAGCGCTGACCCTGGAGGAGGCAGATCCAGCCTTGGCGTCGCTGTGTCCAGTAAGAGCGCTTCGCATATACGTGGACCGCACCCAGAGCTTTAGAAGCTCTAAGCAGCTCCAGGTCTACTTTGGAGGTCAGCAGAAGGGGAAGGCTGTCTCTAAGCAGAGGTTGGCCCACTGGATAGTGGATGCCATCGCCTTGGCTTACCATTCCCAAGGCGAGCCGTGCCCCCTGGGGGTGAGGGCCCACTCCACACGGAGTGTTGCCTCCTCCTATGCACTGGTGCACGGCGCCTCTCTGGCAGACATCTGTCGAGCTGCGGGCTGGGCAACACCTAACACCTTTGCGAGGTTTTACAACCTCCGTGTGGAGCCAGTTTCTTCCCGTGTGTTGGGTAACAGGTAATTGGCGGGAAGGGCTGGCTGGGTGTCACGCTTGCTGCCCCATTCCCCCTAACACGGGGATGTGAGCGCCTTTCTTCTCCCAGTAGAGTTCCCCGGTTGGCGTACCCTGGTCAAGCATCCTCCAGCACCCTCGGCAGTCAGACTTGGCGGAGCAGTCTGTCGCCAGGCCCAGTACTGGCATTAGCATGCCCGGAGTTCCGGTCAGCCCCTGTACTGGGCTAGGTGGTCATATGGCTTGGTTCCCTACGGGTAATCCCATATGGGTATTCTTCCACGGTAAGGTTTCCCTCTTGGCAAACCCGTGTCTTCCCTTGACAGACCCGTTCTGTCAGTCTCTTCTGGCAGCCGTTCCATCCCTACTCCAAGGTAGGACCTGCCTCAGAGACCCCTTCCATATGTAGTACTGCCCCCTGGGTTAGTCCATATCGGTATATCCACATGTCACCTCCCTACAGGTAGGATGTGGTCTCCGTAGCGACCTTTTCGAAGCTATCTTTCTCTGAAGGTTGAAATCCCTTCCATTAACTTATGTGGGCGGTACAGCAGCGTGGCCTTCTCCAGCAGCGATGTACTCACCCTTTGGCCCCTTCGGTACCAAGGTCAGTGAATTTGCGCTGGGGCTTTGGGAAGGTTACGACCTTAAGCGTAGCTTTTGTGGCACGCCAGGGCTTGTCGACAATTGCAGCGCCACAGGGTTGTGACGATGTTCACGTTGTGGTGTTTTCCATAGGACCCCATATGTCGTTCGACATAACTCATAGTGACCGACAGAAAGGGAACGTCTCGGTTACGTACGTAACCCTCGTTCCCTGATGGAGGGAACGGAGACGTTATGTCCCCATGCCACAACCTTGAACCGTTCGCTGTTGCCGGGACACGTTCTCGGCTCCTCAGCGTAAAACCTAATGAGTGGATGCACCTGTCGCCCTATTTATACCCGTGGCTCGGGGAGTGGCTCAGGTGTGATAATCCACTAGCCAATTTTCATTGGAGTTTTCTCTTAAATTCAGAGATAATTGGCCTCCCAAGTGAGACCCCATATGTCGTTCGACATAACGTCTCCGTTCCCTGGTTACGTACATAACCGAGACGTTTTCTGCAGGCATCGGTTTACAAAACAAATGTAGGCGGATGTTTTTTTTCTATTACTCAACACCAGTAAGACTTACAGTGATTCTGAGGTTTGTTCTGTTTAGGAAGTGTCACCTTTCAAAAGAGTCCAGAAACAAATGGCTCAAGAACAGCCTGCAATTTACTTTGGGGATGACTTTTTTAGGCGTTTTAGGTCAATTTGAAAGGAATGCTAAGGGATTAATCAAGATAAGTAAAATAAGCTGAATATATAATTTCATACAAATAATTAAAAACATGCTATAAACAGCCTGTGAATAAGACTGCAGTTTCACATTTTGCGCTTGCATAACTAAGTCAATTATTTTTGACATGCAATGATGCGAAATATAACCAAAAATATTTAGACAAAAATATAACTTTTTTTTTAAATAGCTTAAATAACTTATTTAAGGGTTAACGGCAAACAAATTTCTTCAAAGCTGTCCTAAATGATCATGAACACATTTGAGTGAAGGTGCATATGGTTACACGCACTGACTTAAAAAAAAAAAAAAACAAAGGAAAAATTTGTTTGGCCATTGCCTTCAAAATAAAAGCAGTGTGGCTGTATTGCGTTTTGACTTTTAATTTCCCAGTTACCTCACACAGGCCGGTCAAGGATAGCCATGCATTGTGTTGATAACTTTAACATGAGCAAACAGCACTACATTTTCATAAAATATAAACCTTTTGAACTGGGCTCAGGCTCATTACTTGTCTTCTTATTTATATGCCACCAAACAAGGTTAAAGAGAGCAGCAAACTCAAACCAAAGCACACTTAATTAAATTCAAAGCATGTTTGTTTTATCAGTTTCTATGTGTTATTGAGATGAACGTCGGTGAGAATATCCTCTCAGTGAATAAAGGCCTGCTTAAGCTGAATTGATCCCTGGCAGAGGGCAAAAACAGAGTGGCGTCACACAGAGCTGTTTATCAAATCCAGCAGTGACGTCAGGCAAATAACCGACAGCCGTAAACATCCTGTCATCCCAAATCCCCATTCATGGAGGTGTGTAAACAAACACACCCAGGGGCTCCATCACGCGATCCCCCATCCAGAAACCCACTTCACAGCTCTGTGTGTTTACCTGAAAATCTCCCAAAAAATGTGAAAGGTGCATTTTGCAGTCCTTTGTTATTAAGAGTCCCCTGAACGCACATACCATGACCTGTCGAAACATGAGAAGAGCGGTCTGAGAGCTGCCCACCACAGGCTAAAAAAGTCAAGACGATCAGCTTCAGGGTTGCGAAGGAGTTAAAACAGCACTTTTTGCCCCAAAGCTCAACCTGACGTGCGTTTCTCAGCGTGGGAGCTTGGGAACGATCAGAAGCTGCTGGAAACAAAACCCAAAATTCATCAGCAGCTGCAGGGTGGAAAAGAAGGAACATTTCCTGACAAGAAAACCAGCGAGGGCCCATTTGTGATGTTTATGCTTGGTAATTAATTCACAGCACTTTATCAAAGTACTACGATGACTAGCATTTTGTATTATACAAGACAGCAACTAAATTTAAAATGGATTAACAGCAAGAAATTAAACTAAATGGATCACCTCCTGAGATGATCTTGCATGTCTGACTATTCTGGTGGACCTAGTTAAAAGGATAATCTACCTAAATATATATATATATATTGAAGAATGTTGGTAACCAAATATTTCCATTTCCATAATATAGAATGGCTTTACGGTATTTAGTCTATAAACGTCATTTGCGCTGTTCCATTTTGGTGCGTTCAGGAATTCTTGTGCACTATAGAAAATGTTGCCGCATACGAGTTATCAAATTTAGGTTGCTCATGTTTTACCACTACATCTGGCCTAAAATCTAGCGCTGTCAACTTGTGTTGCTATTGTGAAACTGCATTTGTAAATTATGCTTGGTGGGCCACATATATTTTAATAGTGCTGTGGTCCATTTGAAATTCAACCACAGAACATATTTGGCCCATGGGCCGGACTTTGGGCACCCCTGATACAACTGAAGTCAAGGGAAACCCAAACTTTTATTCATCTGTGGATCATAAAAGAAGAAATTTTGAAGAATGTTAGTAACCAAATACTTTTGGTTCCCAATAACTTCTGTTGAAGTTTTGTAAATACAATGGAAGTTAATTGGAACCCAAACTGTTTGAATGCCAACATTTTTCAAAACATTCCACAGAAGAAAGTTGTGGTTTCCAGTGACTTCCATTACATAGAGAAAAATAAAATGGATGCGCAAAGCCGACCTCCATAGGTCATCCGCCCAGAACTGCTTTTGTGTACAACAGTGATTATGTTTTGAATATGTATATTTTTCTTACAAAAATGCATCGATTCGCTATAGAAGGCCTTTGTTCACCCCCCGGAGCTGTGTGAGACACTTTGTTTTTATATATGGACGCTTTTTATTTAACTTCTTTTGGACTGATGCATACAACACCCCTTTGAGTGGCATTAAACAGCTTGAAAGATCAAAGACAATTGTAATATAACTCTGACTGTATTCGTTTGAAAGAAGAAAGGAATATACACCTGGGATGACTTGAGGGTGAGTAATTTATGGTCTAACTTTCATTTTTGGGTGAACTAACCCTTTAAGTACCAAGAAAGGCATGATGGTTTTGTGACATGCTCCAGGGGTGATCCTCTTTTACTAGATGTTTTTAAGAGCGTGATACTGGAGATGGTAATACATCTGGAAAACAGAAAGAGCAATATGAGTGTACATTCAAATGGACATTCACAGTTTCAGCTCTGCCAATTATATTTCTATTACACTGGGCAAGCAAGTTTCTATGTCATCAGCTTCTGAAGTTATTTCCAAATTTCCCATAACTATTTTGAATCACAATCAAAACACTAAACATCTTTGGGAATTTCAATAATTTTCTATCGTTCTTAATCAGGATTACCCATCATGTTTCCATTGCAGTGCTGTTTTGGTGTCTGTCTTCCTCATTTAGAAACTGTAGAAACATGTAATTGAGAAACGCTGTGAGGGGCATTCAGCACTAATGAAAACAGCACAAATTTCCCATCTGTCTGAAAGAGACACCCAACGCAACTTAAAACACATAGCAAGCCTTATGAGGTTCAGAAATATTAGAACATCTTATGATTTTAAAGTATGTGCCTATGGCAAAACTGTGCAGGGAGGGCACTGTGGTGTGATGAATGATTGACAGGTCTTTCAGTGGATACGCTCGAGTGACAGATCGACTCAAAATCTCAACACAGAAAACCTGAGAGACAACCAAATCAGCTCTATCTATTCTAGCTATTATTGCTGCTCAGAACGAACAAAAAATATAGAAAGGATTCAACAAAATAGCGCCAAACAGACCTCAAATTATTAGTAATTTGTATAAAAAATGCTATAAACAGTGTTGTTTTAAAAGTACAGGCACTAAAACTTGAAATAAAGCTGCAATGAAAAAAATATATTTTTTAAATAGTTAAAATGTTAATAAATGCTTTAATCAGGGCTCGACCTAAACGCTTGTCCGGGACGAGTGGATTTTGTGAAGGGGCAAGTGTAAGAGAATTTTACTCGCCCGACCGTACAAGCAACCTGATCAAAATTTTAATAACAAACATTAACTACGGCAGCAAGGAAACTTTAGTGTGAATGATTCTAATTGTATTACTTTCAGTGTAAACGCTGAATAATAATGGATAATGTATTGAAAGTATTTAGGTCGTGTCAGTTGAGGCTGTCTTGTCTGACTCATGGAGAAATCAACACTACAAGCAACAGCACACACAAAGAAACAATATATATATATATATAATTTTATTTTATTAAATTGGAAATCACTTGACTGGCTGCTTCTCGTTAAAGGGATATTTATGTTATTATTTATTTTTATTTATACTAATTATAATTTTGTGCAATTACTTGCCTGTCAGTTGAGTTTGTGGCAAAACCTTTTGCAGTGTTTACATGTTGTTTATACCTACATAAAGTGTATTAAAATATATGTTTAATTTCATGAAGTACGATTTGATTTCAAAATGCACCTTCATTTTTTTGCATTTTTGTGTTTTTCAGTTGAATAAAAAACAAATTTTCCCTATATATTTCATTACTGAGGATTTCTTAAAAAGTCGTTTCGTCTTGTGGGATAAGTGTCTCGTCACACCCCTAGTGCAGGCATGTCCCAGCACCTCCTCAGGGACATCTGCTTATGATCCCTTGCCCCGGGCTTTAAAAGGTGGAAGGTCTGAATGGAAGGAGGACAGCAGGTGACAAAGCACAAAACTACTCTTTGCTTGCATGCAAACACGTTTTTTCTTGAGGAAATGCTAATCTATTTCACTTTAACTTTCAGTAATTGTAACAAAGCTAAAAGCTAAAAGATATATATATATATATATTAAACGCAAAATGTAAACTTAAAAAACCTAAGAAATGCTTTGGCAAATAATTAAAATAAGTTTAAGGTGAAGTACTAAAACCACGAACTAAAACTAAAATAAAGAAATAAATTAAAGCTCAATATAAACATACCATAGCACATAATAAAATGACTTAAATTAAAACTGATAATAAAAATCTAGTTTACTTTGACTTACTCAAGCAAATCTGAAGAATACTGAAAAATAATTTGTAGTAATTTAAAATTACTGAAATAAATCCGAAATTAAATACAAATATTAGATGAAAAACTTAAACTAAAACAAAATAAGAATAAATTAAAGCCAGATAGAATTTTGGAAAAAACACATACAATTTAAAAGAATAATGAACATATAATAATCTGATCTACTTGGAGGTTCAGTCAACAAGTCTGCGCTGTTTACTTGTGCCTTTAAGAAGCAAACAAAAGAAAATAAAGTTCTCAAGCCCAGGGGGAAGAGGAGGTCACATGACTGACCTTTAAGACAACCTGCATGTGAAAACACCACTGTCTATTAGGATTAGCAATAATTATTGTAAAGACTTAACGGCTCTGTGCTACATGTTTACACATGAAATGGGATACTGCGTGATACTTTTGACTCGGCAGAGACTAAAGCCAAAAGGGGAGGAGAAGCTACTTGGCTAATGGGATGGCATCACCATGATACTTTAATATTTTCAGTATTAAATATTGGTACCAAATCATTATTTACAACTATAGTGGTGAAACTAAACACCAACAACAAATAGGTTTTTGAGTTTTGACAAAGTTTCAGTGGACCACATAATACTGGAGTAAATTTACCTATAAGCAACTGGGTCAACCTACTTTAATGTGTTTGGCAAAAGTGACGTCATTTACAAATGCAAACTTCTCTGCAGTTTGTGTCGGTTCAGATGTTTTCTTGTTTCTGGAGAGCGTGTGAAGCATAAATACACATCTGGAGAGCAGTGAGATGAGCACGTCTGCAGCGGTTCACGCCAGACTGAACATGTGAAGCATAAACAAGGCTTTACAATGGCTCGATTTGGTACAATGGTTCAAAGTGCTCACGCTTGCTTCAGGAAACAATGTTAACAATCTGCAGTGCATTTTTAAAAATTAAAGACATGACGGATTGTGTTGAAGTTTCTGCGAGTTCACTAGTGTTTATAATGGCTGTTGATTTAACACGTTCATTTGCTGTCATTATCGTGGAAAAAATAGCACATTATAGGGCTGTCGCGGTTAAGAAATTTCTCCTGCGGTTATTATGGGTGGCTCAATAGCGCGATATGCGGTCTTACTGCCGTTTTTTTTTTTTTACATACCTAATTTATCCTGATTTTGCAGCATACAAAGCTCTATCGTTGACTCTGAAATGCTTACAGTGAAAAATGCTTAACATGGCTTAATGTACTAAGACAGTGATATTAACAGACCAAACTCACTAAAAATCATACTAATAAAGTATACTATCTATAAAAAAATCAGATGAGCCCTGAATATGAATGCAACTCTATAAAAGTTAAGCCTTTTCCTCCCATAGAAAACCGTTATAAGAAAACGCTTAATGTACTAAGACAGTGATTTTTAAAAACCAAACTCACTAAACATTATACTAATAAAGTATACGATGTACCAAAAAAAAACAAAAAACAGATGATCCCTGATTAAAAATGTTCGTTTAATAACACGTTAAGCCTTATGATGGTTTTCTATGGGAGGAAAAGGCTTAACGTGTTATTAAACGTGTTGAATTCATATTCAGGGATCATCTGATTTTTTTGTAGATAGTATACTTTATTAATATGATGTTTAGTGAGTTTGGTCTGTTAATATCACTGTATTGGTACATTAAACCACATTAAGCGTTTTTCCCGTTAAGCGTTTTAGAATGTCCCGATGCCTCATAAAAAAAAACAAAAAACTGAACACTGCGGTTGCCGTGGTTTCTGCGGTTGCTATCTTTTCTCTGCGGTTTGCTTGTCAATAGCACGGTATTACAATATTGCGGTTATCGCGTCAGCCCTAGCACATTAAAATTATTGTCTCTGCTTCGCTAACGAAAATTGTTCCAAAGTAGGGCTGTGCGATTAATCGAAATTGAATCGAAATCGCGATATTACGCTGCTCCAGAGCATATGCTTGACTGTCAGCCTTGTGTGGCAGTCTTAGTAACTGCGTAAACGCCCACCATCAAAAAAAACAAAAAAAAAACACAGGGTCAGCTCATTAGTTATTAGTTAGCAAATTACAACTAAAGAAAAACGTTATGTAACTTAAAAAAGGTATTTTGCAAGAGCTGCGTCACAATGCATCTCTTATTGCATGTTCGCTGTTCCCAATTCAGAAGACCTCATGCTTCTTATACTCGCTCCTCTCTGCCTTGCTCAAGGGCACCTAAGTCGTGGTATTGAAGGTGGAGAGAGAACTGTACATGCACTCCCCCCCACCTACAAATCCTGCCGGCCCGAGACTCAAACTCACAACTATTCGATTGCAAGTCCAACTCTCTAACCATTAGGCCATGACTCCCTAATGAATTTTGTAATGTTTTAATGGAAACTGTAAGAATTCTTTTTTTTTTCAGCAGGGTGATGATACTGTACTTCACATTATTGACAATATTGAGCTGAAGCTTGACTTTGCAAATTTAAAATCGCTAATCAAATCGCAATCGCAATACCTGTCAAAAAAAAATCGCAATTAGATATTTTCACCATATCGCACAGCCCCGTTCCAAAGGCACGGGTTTTTCGTTACTGAATGAATCCATGACTCAAGTGAGCCAATGATTCAGTTACCCATTCATAAAGACACAGCTGTTGAATGAGTCATCAACAGTGACTTGCTGCCACCTACTGGCGGTTATACTTTCATATTTTGAGTATCATTTAATTTTTTTTTTTCAAAATATCAATTTTTTTAAATCCATTAATGTCCATTTAAAGCCCATTACTGTCATAGCAATATTTATGCAATTATAATTGCACTGTGAATGTAATGCCACCTGTGCAAACATACATACCACTTCATACTCAGCTTCTAAAAACAATAAAATAGCCACATTAAAGGCTGAATCCAAATAATTCTTTCTAAAGCTACTATTTTGTCACTTCTATTCGATGCTTTTCTCATTTAACACAATCATGACTATAAAATATGATTTGGGGGGAATTTCTCAGCCCAGATTAATGTGTGACTTCATTTTTTAATCTAATTAATTACATGACATGCCATTTAATTAAAAAAAATCATCAGCACATCATGTAATTGATTAGATTAATACATTATAATCACTCGACAGCCCTAGTTTTGGCATTTTAATTCTTCTAATTTTCTTTCATCTCATACAAAAAAATTATAGTAATAATACAAAAAATTTGCACATATAGAAAGCAAACACACTAAATCCAAACCAACAAATAATAATCAGCACTTTCTCAAACACACATCTTAGGTCAGCCCAAGAAACTTTTGGAGCTCAGAGAAGTATTTTCTGAAGGACAAGCGATGGCATGTGTTGCTCTGATTACCTGAGCCCCGTGTGATACACCGACAACAGATTAACCAAATCCAGTTTCCAGAAAACCATTATCGGAGTTTTTCCCCTGTGGAAGTCTCTGCCGAACCCTGGGGTCTCTCCTCCCACCCCTCGTCCCCGCGCCGTGCAGCCGAGCGTAACGAGGCGGGATTCAGACACACATGACTACACAAAGCCGCGTTGAAATTAATTTACTTGCTCCGAGCTCCGATCACAGGCCTTTAATTTCCATCCGGCTCCAGTACAATAACGCCTCTGTTTCCCTCTCCCTGCCATGATGGAGCTGGAAGATGAAGAACAAACTAAGCGTGTGCACAAGTCTGTCGACCTAAACCACCTGTCTAGGGTTTGACATCATAGACAACCACTTTAAAACAGCTGCCTTCAACCCTAGAGATAATAACCCTTCAATTAAATCACTCATCAAAACGCAGGGTATGAACAGGTATGAATGGTGATTTTGATGCATTCTGGGTAAATGGAATTATAGACCACAGGAGTGAGACAAAAAACTTACAGCATTTCTAAGGCATTTTAAGTAAGTATGCATCAACATAAAAAGATATAACCAGATCATCATATGCATGCTTTGTGGAAAAGGAAAGCCCATAATGCAGTGCACAGGGAAAACAAAAACATCCAAAATAATATAGGAGTAAGAGAAATGTTTATAAATATACATATTTTATTCAGTCGTTATTAAAAGCTCAATAATAATTTAATTTCATATTTCTTTATTAAAATAACAATTAATACATTTATTAAATACAAATATAAATGATAAACTTTAGTCAAGAAGTCTCTAGTGTTGATAACTAATAAGATATTTCATTTTTGTATTATAATAAAAATAATACATTTATAAATAAATACATAAAAATATTACATCAAATTATAAGTATTACAATTTTAATGTATTAAATCTACTGGAATAAATTGTTGTCAAGTCTCTAGTGTAGTTAAACAATACAGTGACTAATAATTTAATTTAATATTTCTATTTATAGTAAAAACCATACATTTATATAAATACATATATAAAATTATGAAATTATAAAAAACAACATAACCCTATAGGAACACATCTCTAGTGTAGTTGCAAAAAAGTAAAAATAATAATAAATTAATTTCAAATTGCTCTTTATAATAATACATTTTCAAAAATATTAAAATATTAAATAAGTAATATATTGGAATAAACTGTAATATATAACTTTTGTATTTCTATTTTTATTAAAATAATACATTTATAGAAAACTATGTGTAAAATTAGAACTTAATGTAGTCTGTTGTGAATTCTGTCGCTTTAAATATTAAGTTGGTTGCATGTGTGATATTTTAAGTTGCCTTGTAAGCAAATAACGTAGTGCAGCGTTCTCAGCACATACGGACTCAGCGTAATTGGCTATTCACTAAGCTACTCCAGTTGAGCGATCATATCGCGTGCACGCATTCATGTGCAGTGTTGATGTGCAAGAGAAAGTTTATGACAAAGTAAGTTCTCCTTTCTGTATGTTGTGAATAACAGATTGTCATACTGTATCCCAACTGCGCTAATTTAGACCATGTTTGTGGTGTGGTTGATGTTTAGCGATCTGTCTGAGTGTAATTTGATACTGCTTAACGAGCGGATTATCCCGCTAGCATCGCGGCTCGTATTGTTCATGTTTAGCCTACTAGTTATTACTTTGAAGTGAATTTCTCTGTGGATAATATCTTTCACTGGTTGTCATTTATTACTGCCTGTATTACTGAGACAGTCCAATTTCTATAATCCACATTTTGGTGTTTGTCAATTTATTATGCAGTTTATTACAGACTCATACTAATATATTTCTCGATTTATATTTCATGCATCAGTGCACTTTACAGATATGTTTATATTTGGGTTTGCAATCTCTTAAGTTGTTGAATAATTTTAGACTGTGAATATTTATTTCTGTTATATTATTTGTTTCAGAGACTACCTCAAGTACACTATTATGTGTATATGGTCACTCTTGTGCAATAAACAGTTAAACTCTATCTGATGACTCCGACTCCCTGACCAGAGTTCTGCAGCGGTCAATAATATAATCCACCAGTTTCAGTGGGGCAAATCCCAACATATGGTCCTTCGAGCCGGAACTATTGACTACTGCAGTGATGTCATTGGAAGAGCGATCAACCTCTCTCCCTCATGTTGAGACGTCAGACAGACCCTCACGGCATCGTCGCACACCTAAGCATCTGGAGGAGTATCTCCTTGATTACAGCCATCACCGACCTGCTCTTTCCTCCCCACCTACAGCAGAGGTGCCAGCGGAGCAGAGAGGAGCAGCAGCCGCAGTGGGCATAATTAATCAATCACGACCAGTCTCCAGCCAGGGTGAGCATCCAGCCACAAGCTCCACAGACTTATTAAGCATGAGTTCACTGAGGGAATTAATAAAGTCTATCTCCGAGAAGGAAAGAGATGAAGCTGCTGATATGGCTGCACTTCAGAGCAAACTCAAGCAGTACGAAAAACGACAGCGTCGGCGTCAGGATCTGATGAAACATATCACATCATTCCTGAAGGAAGAAGGGGATGAAGAGGTGCAAAGTGTAAAGCCTGCCACACCACCGATGAGATCACCTCCAGAAAACTCACCTCATCCGACCCCTTCATCATGTCATTCTTCCTATTCATCACAGTCACCTGACATTGAGTTACATACCAAAGGACAAGGACATGTGAGTGCCACACGAATAAATGTAAGCACACCTACTGCAGAGGCAGAGCACTTTAACTCTGGTTTCGTACCAATAAAGCCAGCCACTTCACTCCCCTTGTACTCACCAATTTCGTCTGGTACGTTACCTGCCGCCGTGCACCAACATCAGTATGGCACAAGAGCAGATACTGTGCCACTACTGCTTAATACACAGTTTTGCCCATATGATGATGCTGGAACTGCCTTTCAGCCTCGGGTGCAGCCACAGTTAGTAGCTCCCACGCCAACCTACCAGCATCCCAGTGTGCCTTACATCTATACAACAGTGGCACCTTCTCCTCGACAACCTGTCGCGGCTCCATCTGCACCCAGTTTTTCAGTTCCTCACTATACTACAATGCCTCCAGTAGCATCAGTGCCTCAAACCCTGCACAGTGCTTCAGTTCCTGCCATGAACATTCCTGCTCTCGCAGACACTTCTCTAAAGCCATTGAGCCAGCCACTGAAGCGACCAGAATACTTGGTGCCTCACCGCCCTTTGCATGCTGTCCCCCAGCCAAAGATTCCTGATTTTGTGAATGACAATGAAAGGGAATTCGCTAACCTGAAGTTAGCTTTGGACAATCTTCTGGAACCTCATGCAGAGCTAGATGAAAAATACAAGTATCACATCTTGCTGGAACACCTTAAATTGCCTGAGGCACAAATGATTGGCCAGTCCTGCCGCCATCATCCCTACCCGTACTCTGCAGCTATGCAAGCTCTTCAGTTACAATATGGCCAACCCCATCAGCTGGCGCAGAGCGAAATAGCAGCAATCCTCACAGCACCAGAGGTAAAACCAAACGATGCACGCAGTTTTCAGAGTTTCGCTCTCCGTGTCCACCTCTTAGTGAGCATGCTGTTATCTTTGGAGGGACCCAGAGGGATGGAGTTGAACTGCTGCTCGCATGTGGATCGTTTGCTTAGTAAGCTGCCGAAGTACTTGCGAGATGGTTTCATAGAGTTTCTCCAGCTACAAGGGAAGCTCAACTCCCCCAGTATTAACCCGTACAACCTACAAGACTTCACAGGGTGGCTCGACATCAAAGCTCAGCAACAGAGATTGTCTAGTAGGTTAGTGCAACGCTATCAGTATGAAAGAGATCACAGTGGTTCAAAGGAGAAGAGTGCTGCTAAACAAAAAAGCCAAAGTACAGCCTTGTATCATGGTGCAGCACCCACTGAGGATAAAGCATTCCCCAGTCCTAAGGTGTCTTGGAAGAAGACCCCCCTCAAAGTCAACTGCCTTTTCTGTGGCAGTAAAGACCACTACATCACTCGATGCAGTAGTATTAAAGAACAGTCAGTGTCTGATCTTTGTAAGTGGATTTCAGAGGGGAAGCGCTGCTGGAAATGTGCCCGTTCCCATGCGCATGAGACCTGTAATCTGAAGAAACCCTGCAGTGACTGTGGTGGTATTCACCTTCAAGTGCTTCATGGCGTTGCCCGAAGTCGTGCAACTGATACATCATCAGCTTCCTTGGAGAGCCGCATCTACCTCTTGCCATCCATTGCATCTGGCAGAGTCCTTCTGAAAGTGGTGCCTGTGCTGCTGCACCACAAATCAAAGACAATAGAGACTTATGCAATATTAGATGACGGAGCTCAGCGCACCATGATCCTACCTACTGCTGTCCAACAGCTCCAGCTTGAAGGTGAACCTGAGACTCTAGCACTTCGTACAGTCCGACCGGACACTACTCACCTCAATGGCTCAAAAGTCACCTTCGATATCTCTCCACGAGGTAAACCAGAGAAACGCTATCAAGTGTTTGGAGCATTCACAGCTTCTGGCATTGATCTGGTGGAACAGTCATACCCAGTTCAGACTCTTCAGAGACGGTATGCACATCTAAGAGGAGTTCCACTACAGCCATTTCACAAGGTACGTCTTATCACTGCTAAAGAGCCTATTCGTCAAGGCACCAAAGGGGGACCCGTGGCAGTTTGTACAGCTCTCGGCTGGGCACTTCAAGGGGCGGAAATGAGTACTACCGGCCGAGGACCAGTGCAGCAGTGTTTCTTCGTTTCCACCGACCACCCAGATGATCTTCTTTACAGAAATGTGGAGCGGTTATGGCAACTGGATGTGCTGCCCTTTCGCAACGAGAAACTGGTTGTCCGGTTTAGGCAAGACAAAGAGGCCATGCAGTTGCTTGAGTCTCAACCTCAGCGAGTCAATGTCAAGGGAGTACAGCGTTACGCCACCCCTCTTCTGTGGAACTCAGGTGCTCCAGAACTTAAGGGCTCCATGCAATCCGTCCTTGCAAATCTGAGGAACACTGAAAGGAGACTCCAGAAGGACCCTGACAAGGCCTCAATCTATTCAGGAGAGATTGCCAAACTCATCGAGGCAGGTTACGTAGTCAAGCTCAACCAAACGGAAGCGACACAAACAGAGGCATGGTACCTGCCCCATCATCTCGTGAGTCATAACAATAAGCAACGACTGGTGTTCGACTGTTCTTTCAGATACCATGGTCGGTCCTTGAATGATCAGCTCCTCCCAGGTCCCACACTTGGACCATCGCTGTTAGGAGTACTCCTGAGATTCAGACAGCATCCTGTGGCAGTAAGCTCAGATATCAAGGGCATGTTCCATCAGGTCCGTCTGTTGTCGAAGGACAGGCCCTTTCTCCGTTTCATTTGGAGAGATTTGCAGAGTGAAAACCTTCCAGATGTATACGAGTGGCAGGTTCTGCCATTCGGCACGACAAGCAGTCCATGCTGTGCAATCTTTGCTCTGCAACACCATACTTGCAATTCTGAAGCCAAATATCCAGGGCTACAACAGCTAGTCCACCAAAGCTTCTATGTGGATAACTGCCTGACAAGCTTCCCTACTGTCTCAGCAGCCAAGCAAACTGTGGATCAGTTACGCAGCATGTTAGCAGAAGGAGGGTTCGACCTAAGACAGTGGGCTAGCAGTCATCCAACGGTGGTAGCTCATCTTCCGACGGAAGCCCAGTCATCAGCCACAGAGCAGTGGTTAGTGCAAAACCGTGTTGACCTTATGGAGCCCACATTAGGCCTCAGGTGGAATTGCGCAGCTGATACCCTCGGCTACCATTATCGGCTCATTGAGCATGCAGAACTGACTATGAGAGCTGCTTACCAGGTGTTGGCTTCCCAATATGATCCACTGGGGTTCATACTACCCTTTACCACCAGAGCAAAGGTGATCATCCAACAGTTATGGGCTAAAAAGAGAGACTGGGATGACCCAGATCTACCACCAAACCTTCAGGCCGCCTGGACCGACTGGGAAAGCGAGCTAAAACAACTCAGTGCAGTTTCCATTCCTCGCTGTTACACACCAGCCTCTACAACTGCAGCAGAACAGCACAGATCCCTTCATGTGTTCTGCGACGCCTCTGAAAGAGCATACGGGGCAGTGGCATATTTGGCTGTTCAAACCAGTGGTGACATTCATGTTTCCTTCATAATGGCCAGATCACGGGTTGCTCCTAAGAGGCAGCAGTCTATACCTCGCCTGGAGCTTTGCGCTGCCTTGGCTGGAGCTCAGCTGGCCAAACTGGTGAGGGATGAGCTGACACTCTCCATTAGTGAGACAATTCTGTGGACGGACTCCATGACTGTGCTAGAGTGGATTCAGTCAGACTCCTGCCGGTACAAGGTGTTCGTTGGGACATGAGTCACCGAGATCCAAGAATTAACAGACCACAGCTCATGGAGATATGTTAATACGCAGGATAACCCAGCTGATGACATTACGAGAGGTAAAACCCTCCAAAGTTTGGCCGAGCCCAGTCGATGGAGTCAAGGGCCTCCATTCTTGAAACAGAACCCAGAGCACTGGCCTAAAAGACCTGAAGTTGCACAGTCAGAAGTAGTTTCCGAATTGAAAGGCCTAACCTGCTACTCCGTAATGGCAGTTGTAACAGAGTCCAACCTCCCCGATGTTACGCAATTCAAGACCTGGCGAGAGTTAGTGGGGGCAACTCTGCGAGCCTGTCAAGGGGCAGCCGCATCGAATAGTGTAATAATGACTAACAGGGAGGCGGAAGCTGTCCTGCTGAGGGAATGTCAAGCTCAGAGCTTCCCGGAAGAGGTAGCTGCCCTTAGAGCACAGAAATTGATTCCTGTGCACAGTCGATTAGTTAACCTCGCTCCAGAGTGGGACCCCCTGACCAACATGATACGAGTTGGGGGGCGTCTAAGAAGGCTGGCAAACTCAGACCCAGAACAAATCCATCCCATTGTATTGGACCCAAGACACGCAGTAACAAAGCTCCTTATTCAAGAATTTGATGAGCGTCTGTTACATCCGGGAGCTGAGAGAGTCTACGCTGAGGTACGGAGGCAGTACTGGATTCTCAGAGGACGTCAGGCTATCAAGCACCATCAACTCCATTGTCAGTCCTGTCAGCGCTGGAGAGCGCAGCCAAAGGTACCTCAAATGGCAGATTTGCCACCAGAACGCCTCCGTCTGCTCTGTCCACCCTTTTATTCAACGGGTGTTGACTGCTTTGGCCCATACCTGGTCAAAATAGGAAGGCGGAATGAGAAACGCTGGGGCCTGATCTTCAAATGTCTCACAACAAGGGCAGCTCACATCGAGCTTCTTAATTCGATGGATGTTGATGCCTTCCTCCTTGCACTCCGCCGGCTCATAGCCAGAAGAGGTCAACCCCGCGAGATTCGCTCAGATTGTGGCACCAACTTCCGCGGGGCAGAAAGAGAGCTACGGGAAGCCTTCTTAAGCATGGAGTCAGAACTCCAAATCCGTCTTGCAGACCACCAAATTGAGTTCAAGCTTAACCCGCCCAGCGCTCCACATTTTGGCGGAATATGGGAGCGCGAGGTCCGCTCTATAAAAAATGCTCTTCAGGTAGCCGTTGGTAACCAAGCAGTCACAGAGGATGTTCTGTCCACAATCCTAGTGGAAGTGGAGGGGATTCTCAATTCAAAACCTCTGGGATACGCCTCAACAGATGTCGCCGACATCGATCCAATTACTCCTAACCTTCTCCTTATGGGGCGGCGGGATGCATCTCTCCCTCAGGTGGCGTATGCTCCAGGAGACATGGGGCGGCGGAGGTGGCGTCACTGTCAAAACATGGCGGACCAATTCTGGATACAGTTCACCAGAAACTACTTGCCTACGCTTCAGACCAGGCAGAAGTGGCATAAAGCGTCAGAAAACCTGGAGGTCGACTCTGTTGTACTGATTGTGGATCCGCAACTCCCAAGAGCTCAGTGGCCCATAGGTAGAGTTCAGAAGACATTGCCTAGCAGTGATGGATGTGTGCGAACTGTTGAAGTTGTCATTGACGGTAAAGCTTACATTAGACCAGTTGCTCGCTTGATACAGTTGCCTGCTCTAGAAGGTAACCCCAAAGACATTTAGAGAATTCCCTTGATTACCCATTTGCTACTCAAATGTGGGGGCGGCTGTTGTGAATTCTGTCGCTTTAAATATTAAGTTGGTTGCGTGTGTGATATTTTAAGTTGCCTTGTAAGCAAATAACGTAGTGCAGCGTTCTCAGCACATACGGACTCAGCGTAATTGGCTATTCACTAAGCTACTCCAGTTGAGCGATCATATCGCGTGAACGCATTCATGTGCAGTGTTTATGTGCAAGAGAAAGTTTATGACAAAGTAAGTTCTCCTTTCTGTATGTTGTGAATAACAGATTGTCATACTGTATCCCAACTGCGCTAATTTAGACCATGTTTGTGGTGTGGTTGATGTTTAGCGATCTGTCTGAGTGTAATTTGATACTGCTTAACGAGCGGATTATCCCGCTAGCATCGCGGCTCGTATTGTTCATGTTTAGCCTACTAGTTATTACTTTGAAGTGAATTTCTCTGTGGATAATATCTTTCACTGGTTGTCATTTATTACTGCCTGTATTACTGAGACAGTCCAATTTCTATAATCCACATTTTGGTGTTTGTCAATTTATTATGCAGTTTATTACAGACTCATACTAATATATTTCTCGATTTATATTTCATGCATCAGTGCACTTTACAGATATGTTTATATTTGGGTTTGCAATCTCTTAAGTTGTTGAATAATTTTAGACTGTGAATATTTATTTCTGTTATATTATTTGTTTCAGAGACTACCTCAAGTACACTATTATGTGTATATGGTCACTCTTGTGCAATAAACAGTTAAACTCTATCTGATGACTCCGACTCCCTGACCAGAGTTCTGCAGCGGTCAATAATATAATCCACCAGTTTCAGTGGGGCAAATCCCAACATAGTCAAGTCTCTATTTGTGCAACAGGCTTTGGAAATCAGTCCCTTACAGTATGAGGTTTCATTTACATTAAGATGCTGCCTGTGTAGACCATAAAGCAGCTATCTGGGTTATGAAACACAGCAAGCCCAGAGCATCTTGACATGAAAGCTGAGAGGCGAACAGATAAAAGGGATTCCCATGTTTAAACACTACTATCACTCAGCTGCTAGTATGAACACATCACTCGATCCTGTTGACAGGGAACTATTCCAGGTATGCCCTGGAAGTCATAAAACTCTGAAGGATCTGTTTGGAAAACAATGCATAAGTGCATAACAAGATACTATCTCATGCTTACGATGGTTCTGAATCCCTCTAACCCCCCAAAACCAATCCAGGAGAGTTCATTAACAACGCTGATACAGGAAACGCAACCCAGCGGCAATGACCACATCAAAGCACAATGAAAGTGATCTGTATCTTTGAAAATCTTTGAAATTTTTTTATTATCAAAGTCAGCGTGTCCCCCGAGTAAAGAAGGAAACTATTTCAATCAATTATTTTCAAAGAAAGAAAAAGCTTGGGTCTGTATTAAACCTGTTTAGTTCTACACTCGTGCAGAACTAAATAACAATTAAACCTTTCTTGGCTTGAATGCTGGATGAAGATTATGAAGACTGAACTGCACTACGGTCAAAACAAAGTATTACTTCCTTAAAACTGATATTGTTGGTATTGGAATTGGTATTTAAGGACATAATTACCATCAGAAGGGAATACTAAATAACAGCACACTAATTATTTTACTTTGACTGAATCAATTAACTGACAGGTCTCTTGAATTTGAACACTTATGGCTATATTTTTAGCAATAGCCCAAAAAAACTTTGTATGGGTCAAAAAAAAAAATGTTATGCCAAAAATCATTAGGATATTAAGTAAAGATCATGTTACATGAAGATATTTTGTCAGTTTCCTACCGTAAATATATCAAAACCTAATTGTTTATTAGTAATATGCATTGCTAAGAATTCATTTGGATAACTTTAAAGGTCATTTCTGCCAAATACTGTCCAATCCTTATAAACCATGCAACAATGATCAGATCCTTATAAACTATATAACACTTAAGACTGGTCCAGGGTCACAAATATACAATCAAATCAACATGAAAAGTAGCTTATAGCATTACATACAACACTTCATAAGAGATTCCCATTGCGAACCCATTGGGGCATATTGTCACAAACATTTATTGTGTTTTCAGTGACTGTGAATCTAAACTTCTGATCATCAACATAAAACTGACTCTCAGAAATATAATTTTGGGAATAAAACCTATAAACTAGTTTAAAAAAAGTGTGACTAGCCAAGGTTATCTCTATATGAAATATTAAACAACAAGAATTGGCCATTGAGATTCTATTGTGATTCAATTGGGGCATGTTGTCACAAAAGGTCAATGTGTTTTAATGAACTGTGAATTTAAACTCCTGATCTATAATGGTGAAACAGATGTGGAGAAACTAAGTAAAAAGTGTAACAACTAGGCCTGATCTCCTGTGAAAGTATCTGTTTGAAATGTTAGACAAGAATAACTGGTTTAAAGGACCCTTTTGTGACTGGGGCATGTTGTCACAAAGGATGAGTGTGTTTTCAGTGAAGTGTGGATCTAAACTCCTGCTCAAAGAAAGTTTCTCAGTGTCTGATAAAATAAAACAGAAACTAGGGCAAAAGTGTGACAACTAACCCCAGCAAGAATTTGCTAAAGGGACCTTTTTGCCACCATATTTTGGTAACTTTTGGCCCAAATATGACCTGTGTCTCAGATCAGCTGATGCAATGCACTTCACATCTGTGTCCTCCAGCGCTGACCTCCTGTCCTGCCTGACTGCAGATGGCTGATTCATTTCCATCTGTATACCAGCAGATGAGAGATTCCTTCTGTCTTTCCTTTTCTCAGGCCATTCAGAGTGAATTAATTCAGCTCATCTGAAGTCCTTCCCACCAGGACATGCTCAGAAGGGATTCTCCTTGACCCTGACCAAGTCACACATTTGCAATTCATCATCTTCCTGACACGTCTACACAATAGCACAAGCACACAAGCTTTGTCATTGTAAGGACACACGTATGGACTGTTTACAGCGTCTGAAACCCGCAGAAAGCCTGTGTTTGCGTGCTGATGTTCTGTCATTAACCACCAGTTCAATTAGCATTTACAAGACCACGGTTGGAAGACAATAACAATGCTTTAAATGAGCTTTGTTCTTTCAGGGTGTATCTTTTTGATATGCAACAGGCAATTGGAAAAGCAGCTATATTAAGACACGCAACTATGCTTGCGGCAAAACTTATTTTGCAAACCACAGTCCAAATGTCACACATGCAAAGTCATATCCCCAGCCAAACAGATCCTATAGGAATTTTTGCCTTCAACTGAATCCTAATGGGAATTCCAACACAGAATTCCAGCAAACAACAAGTAGATCTTAAGAACAGATAGTTCACAATAGGACTATTTGGTTCCCAGTGGGATCAAATGTCCATGTAGAACATTGCAAGCAAATCTTTCAGGGTTTTTAAAACTCCTGTAGCTTTCTTTAAACTCTAGTTAAAACATTATTCCAACAAAAAACAGGAAAAGTTCTGATAAGGACTACTTAAAATCCAAAAGACCTCAACAGGGCTCAACATAGGGCTTTTCCAGTTATACCAAATTATTGGACAAGGAATTTAAAAAAGAAGTTTTGCATATAAAGAGGGTAAATGCTATCCAATAATAATTTAAAATTAAATTCGCTTTATCTAATAGATTTTTATTCAATTTTTAAGTGTTTTTGTTTGGATTTCTTAAGATTGATCGCAAATAATGAATGAAATTCCAACAGGAATATTTTGACTAAAGATATATCAGCCATGTGAAATCTTAATAAGAACAATTCTAAATCAGGGAAGTCTAAACTTATGAAAAAACTGAGATACAAACACTAGATAGTGACCAATCTACTTTGCACCTCAACAAAAAGTCTGTAAGACCAGTGTAAAATACCCAACAGTAAACATGTAAATATGGAATGGTTATTAATGATTTGCTGATACAAAAACCCTTGTGTACCTGTCAATAAGCTTCTTTGAGTGTTCAAGTAGAGCCAGTCAAATAGAGACAGACGAAGTCAGACGTACAGACTGCGCTGTTCAGATGTGGGGAATCCTTTTAATCTGCTTTCTCTGCCTCTCGACAGATATCCAGAGTCTTTAAAGCCGTGAAACTGCAGTGTGTCTTCTCCTGAAAAGCATCAACGTTAACCCAAAGCCTGCCGCCACACCTCGACAACCGCACAAACGTCTTACCTTCCCAGGGGGCGATCCTATGACCCAATGGCACGCGTCCTTTCTAAAATCTCATGTTTCCTGCATAGCCGTCCACATTCTGTCTCCAACTCATTCTGACTCCCACGTGAACTGGACGGGAACTGAAACAGCTTGGGATGGGGGCTGTGTCTATTCAGCGACCCCTCCACTCTTCTCCTCCCCTCTCCCACACTATTTTTTTACCCCCTTCCCCCTTTCCTTCGGTCTTGGAATGACTGAGATTGGGAGCAGGAATGCGTGTGGTTCTGCTCCTTTTGGTCCGTCTGAACGGCTCTGGTATGACCCTGCAGAGAGCACCAAATTTACACAAGAATTCAAACCCGCCTCTCACAAATGCAGACTCCGCCCACTTATCACACCTTTCCCGCAGAGCTCCGCCCACCTCAGGGCAAATTCTCTTGCTGAAATAAAGTCTGCAAAATAAAGAGCGCACCCCAGAAAGAAAACACGTCTAATGCCTGGTTCACACGGGACGATTTTAAAATTGTCGGCCGATTTTCCAAACCTGAGAGACCCCACACACGGCGATAAAAAATCACGGGTCTAACAGTGTTGGTCGTACAGTGTGTGGTGTGCAGCCACACGGCAAAATCAACACATCACACACGAACCGATTTGACTCCCGAGCATTCCCAGGTCAGACGGGAAATCTCGCAAAATCCCTCGAGATCTAACGTGACTTCAGAGTAAACAATCATGGAGGACGAAGAGGATGCAGTGGCCATAGTTTGTCCTTTGTTTGTAACCGAAAAAAAACATAAGAAAAAAAAGAAAAGGCGATTGTCAAAGAAGCGGAGACAAAGTCCTCCATCTCCGACATCCACCGGACTTTCTGGTGCGCCATGCCGCCGGCTGTTTTGATTTTGTTTCCCGGTACTTCCTCGCCGCCTCATCACCTCGCTTTCTGATTGGCTACACGCCAAAGTCCACAGGCTGCGTGATCGTTTGTCCTCGGGGGACACCACACACGAGAAGAAATCGGGCCAAATAAATCCAACATGTTGGATATGCCCGATTTGAGATTGGAGCGGTCCCGACGTCCTTCCGAGCAGAGGAGAGCAGTCTTAACACACCACACACGGCAGGAATATCTGATCAGATTATTTTACGATAATCGGAGCATCCTTAAGATGTCGGAAGGGGTGAATCGGGGCTAAAATCGGCCTAATCCTGCCGTGTGAACCAGCCTTAAGGCACATGTAATCACCAAATCAAAAGAAAACTATTAATTATATTTTTATAAGCTTATTGTATGAACATGGTGCTTTTTTTCCAATTGCAATATTATTTTTATGACAATTAAGTCTCCTGCCTGTTCTTATTATCATCATGTGTCTGGAGATTTTGAATCAATGTTATTTAAAGGTTAAATAAATGCAGCAAAAAAATCTACCATGATACATAAATAGTTTGATTTACCATGATACAGAAAATATATTTTTTTTGGCTTTTATATAAAAGTAATGAAAATGACTTTTTTATTGCATTATGTTAATGAGAATATGAAGGAAAGTATGTGCTTTATTGTCATTAAAATAATGTCATAACGCAATATATTTCATAGTGCAAAATATAATCCTGAATTTTTTCTTTAGATTTTAGGGGAATATATGACATTGTCATCAAAAATAACATCACAATGCAGTAAACCTATTAATAGGTTCCATTTCATCATGCAAAATATAACTTTGCATTATTTCTTTTGATTTTGAAGTAAAAATATGACCCAGGCATGTTCAGGCCCTGAAAAGGTTTTTCAATATTCACCCATCACAACCTCCAAATACATGACGTCTACAAATATATCTATCATATGCCATAATACCAGCTAGAAGAGGTTAAACCTTAAATACTTGGAGAGAACAGCATGCATATGTGTCTGTGGAGATAGAGGTGTGATTGGTGGGAAGGCAGCAGCGTTGTTGTCATAGCACCAGAGCTGTAGGAGGAGAGAGACACAGACGTCAATGATGACGACCCGAGCTGAATTCATTTTCAGCACACACACACACACCTTGTGTAGGTATTCTGGGACGCCAGGCAGTGGCCACAGTGTTTGGTAGCAGGAAGCTGTTCTATCACTCTGATCATGTGATCTGCGAGCTGCTTTGCATAAATAGCAGCACAGACACCTGGGGCCAGATTGAGAGCTGTGTTGGCTGTCTGATATAACCCAGAGACGGTGAGCTGAAGAGGAACTGGACTGTACACAGCTCAGAAGCACAACGATGTCTAGACGATTGTGATTAAACTGTCTAAAATAAGAACCTCAGCACTGTAGTTAGTCTGATGCTGTATAAAAGTGACTAACTTTGCCAGCCAAGGTTATGACCTCTAATCTGTACAAACTCCACAGCTGGATACTTTCTCCCAAACACAAAACAGAGCCAGAGAAACAGAGAGTGAGACAGAAGGACGAGAGAAAGAAATGTCTTGTGTATCCCTACTGTAATGTAATTACAACATAAGTGACCCTGGAGCACAAAAGCAGTCTTAAGTCTCTGGGGTATATCTGTAGCAATAGCCAAAAATACATCGCGTGGGTCAAAATTATTTTTTTATGCCAAAAATCATTAGTATATTAAGTAAAGATCATGTTCCATGAAGATATTTTGTAAATTTCTTACCGTAAATATATACATTTTTGATTAGTAATATGCATTGCTAAGAATTAATTTGGACAACTTTAAAGGTGATTTTCTCAATATTTCGATTTTTTGCACCCTCAGATTCCAGATTTTCAAATAGTTGTATCTCGGCCAAATAGTGTCCGATCCTAATAAACCATAAATCAATGAAAAGATTATTTATCCAGCTTTCAGATGGTGTATAAATCTCAATTTCAAAAAATAGTACATTTAAGACCTAAGGTCACCTATAAAATCATATTTGATTGACTAAATATTTAATATTAAATAAAAATAAGAATACATACTAATAAACCCATAATAATTATCCCAATAATCTCAAAATAATTCCATAAAATTGCTAAAGAACACACACACAAAAATAAATCCCAACAATCCCATAATTAATAATAAATATAAACAAATAAAAATAAATAATACAAATCTTAATAATCCCATAATAAGAAGAAATCAAAACAATTTTAGTAACACCACAATTAATATTAAAAAAACTCCACAGCTGAATACGTTCTCTTAAATGAAACAGAAAGAGAAACAGGAGGAAGAAAGAAAAAATGCTGTTTTATGAACCCCATACTGTAATTTATTTAAAATCAATATGAACTCATATTTACTAATTAATATTCAGTAAGATTTTTATATGAATATGAACAATTCCCTAAGTATTAAAATAAACATATATTAAAAATGCCATAAATTAAATAAAATGTAAACACCTTAATTATTCATTATTATTAATAAAGATTTTTTAAAAATCTTAAAAATTGCATAATTAATATTAATAATTCAAAAAAATACATTTAAAAATTTTAATTTCATAATAATTAATGATAAATTAAAATAAATAAATAACTTCTTTCTTTCATCCAACTTGTACCTTTCAAACTATTTGCAAATTAGACCATATGCACAAAAAAAAAGGACCCATAATATTCATAGCACACTTTTCTTGATGGATAAAAGAAGTCCTGCCCGACGTTGTTTCCAATTATTCAGCTTCATTTGACACATTATGAAAGTTAATGATGATGTGTGCAGAAATGACACACATCAGCTTTAACAAGACGAGCCGGTGTTGTTTCTGTGAGGAGAGACAGACGTGACATTGACAGTCTCTCAGGAGAAAAAGATCGGTCCGTCTGAGCCAAACCGACATCCACGTCTGCTCTGCACGATAAACTATCAGAACCATCGTGGAAACCTCTCATATATCTGTATCAAATGATTCATTAGGGTATGAGCTCATTATAAACCAGTTTAGTATTCATGACGCTTCAGATCCTTAGGACATTTGAATATGGTAATGTATGGATATATGTGAAATAGTTTTTTAGTATCAGAATTGGAAATGACCTCTGTGACCTCAATTCCAGACAGAAAGTCCTGAAGGAGACATTCTTCTTAACGATTCAGTCACACCAAAATTGAAGTGATTAGAAAAGCCGGAGACATAAATAATAAAACGATATTTGACACTTTACATAACTCATACACATAGTGATAAACAACAGCTTCCAGGAATACCAATTCTGGTTAGTCAATCGTGCCATTCAGCAGTCAAATATTTCTGATATTAATGGCATCAATCCATGACAACACTTTAAAATTAACTGCTTATTTTTTAAACTAATATTTTATACAGAGCTACACTAGCATGTGGGGTCAGGAATGTTTGTTTGTTTGTTTGTTTTAAAGAAAAGTAATTAATACCGTAATTCCTCAAATAAAAACCAGTAGTCAAATAAACGCCGGGCCTCTTATAGTGGCCGGGGGCGTGGTCAACACGGACAAATAAAGGCCGGGGGAAAATCTGTGCAGCAGAGCCAGATAACGCACGTACATGCCCACCGCTGGAGCGTTTCTCGTTCTCGAGTCAAGAACCGGTTGCATCGGTTTTCGGATCATCAGTACACTGAACCAAGAACCGTTTCTGTCGGACACGTCTGATTCGATAACCGAGAAGCTGATGATACAGCGCATGCGTGAAGCAGACTGACGCGCAGCGCGTGAGAACCAAGCTTGTTCCTTTAGTAATTGATTATGAACTGGTTCTGTGCTAATGTTATGATCTCTGTCCACTGGAACGCTATCGCTTTTAATTTAAAACGGGTTATTTAAAACAATTACTTATCAAACAGATGGAATTAGAAATAAAGGCCTGCCCTTTAATAAAAGCCTGTTACCTTCTGCAGTTCAGTTAAATAAAGGCCCCGGCTTTTATTTGAGGAATTACGGTACTTTTATTCAGCAATATGCATTAAATTGATCAAAAATGATAGTAAAGATGTATATATTACTACAAAATATTTATTGGATAATAAATACATAAATGTTTGCTTTTTGTGCACAAGTGTTTTCAACATTAATAATAATCTGAAATGTTTATTGAGCAGCAAATCAGTATATTAGAATGATTTCTGAAGGATCATGTGACACTGAAGACTGCAGTAATGATAATAAATAAATACATGCAGCCCGGGTAAGCATTAAAAACTCCTTACTCCAGCACACTCCTTACAAGTGAACTAATAAGGTAATTTGCTGAATTAAACATTTTATATTCATATATTAATTTCTTGGTTAAGTAGCGGCTTAATAAGTGTGATAATGTGCAGTCAGATGATCATTATTACAAAATACAGGCTCAAAAACTAACTACCATCAAAGAGGAGGCTGAATTAAGTGTTCCTGAATTTCTCCTAATATTCGGGTTTATTTGTGATAACGATTCACTAACTGTAGATTATTCCTTATTCATTTAGCTCAATTTTTATTTCACTTCAAAAAAGGCATAAAAACAAATTCCCTGATAACAAGAAAACTTGAAATACTTCTATGTATGCAAACTAGATTTCAAACATCACACGTTCTGAAATGTTCTTGCTATTCATTATGCAATAAAGCTGCTAAAGATGCTATCTATAACTGGTTGAGAGAAAGTTAGTTAAACTGCCAGTAAAGCAATTACACACCTGGTTTAAGAGTATCACCCCCAAGGCCTCATGCATTAAACATGAGCAGAACAAATATCTGTTAATTGTTTGTAAAACAGTAGATTTATTGCTTGATTGTGTTCAAATTCAATATAAAAAAATTTAAATGTAAAAATGCATTTGTGAAAAATTCACACTGAAAAATGCATAAAAATATTGTGTCTGAAATTGAGCTTAACTTCATCATTACGCCTTAAAGCAAACAAAACGGCCCTAAAACCAGTTTCCTCAATCGGGTAATGCACAGAATGAGAACAGCAAACGATGAGAGTAAAGGACAAGCAAACGTGACATCCTTCTTCAAACTGAGGCGACACGCGTCACTTTCAATAACGGTCAGGGACTCTTACCTTCGCCATCTGCCGTGTTTGCATTAGGCTTTCTGATGACATTCACAGAGGAATTCAATAAAGCATCCCCAACTGAGACAAAAAACATCAGTGTTCCCACAGAGAACCATCTACTGTTCCTGAATTCCCAATATTTCATTGACCTAGGAGAGAGGTTTACACCAAACGCTAAAGCTAACATCATTGACGCGCCAGCTGCACAGAAATGCACTCCAAATTTGCTCACAGCTATTTGGAATCACGTTCAAAGACAATACACATTCATAACACTGGAAACAATGCCCTGGCTTAGTAAAAACATGCACAGAAACATGACGTGACTTGGGAATCACATTCTTGTCTGATTGTAAAACATGACAGAGACGAGAAACACTGCACATCTCATGTGACCGCAAGCGTTTGTTTGCTTTTCATTATCTTTATGTTTTGTCTTATCAAGATAGTCCTGTAATAATTTCACGGTGCCGTTCTGTGAAGAAACTTTTTCCACCACAGTTCTATCAAGCAGCAGATGAACTGCTTTAAAAAAAGCTTGATTTGCTGTTATCATTAAAGTCTGTTGCATAAATGGTGCAGAGAGAGACAAAATTCAATACTTAGCTTAACCCTAAGTCTGAATAACAACAGTAAGAGATAATGGTCAGTTTTAGTGGTAAAGCAGTTAAATCCAGCTTGAGATTTTCCTAATAATTTCTTTGTACTACATCTATCAATTAAAAAAGTTGCAAAAGATGAAAAAGTAAACATTAAAAGTACATGTAATCAATAGCCAACCATAATACATGAGTCCATGTAGGTACTGCAGAATATCTGTGGGATCTATTATTATATTTTTGATCTAAATGTGGATATCATTTTTAATAGCTTAATATATAATGGATCTTTCATTTTGGATCAATATTTAATTATTAATTTATTATATTTTTCCCTGTATGTTTTGATCAAATAAACGCAGCCTTGGTGACCAGAAGAGCAATGCAAAAATCACCAAAAACAGTAATTTATATACAATTACTTAAATATAATACTTGAACCCTCCCGTTTAAATTAATAATGTTTGTTATCATTATACAGTTAATATGATTTTTTATATATTCTTAGAGTATGAAAGGCTTGAGAAGATGACTCAGACGTTCCAGAAACCCTGGATTGAAACTGTAAGATCCCTGTTAGGAAGAAACAGCTGCTAAATATGTTCAGGAACCTTCAATATTTGAGATTCTGGTTCAAATCCCTAATAAATCCCTGGCATGTTGACTTATGATCTGATCTTCACTCATTCCCTCTCTTGTAGAAGCAACACACTGCATGAGCATGGAGTAGAGGACGCTTACCGGCCATATCTCACTTCACTTAGGGCTTGAGAAGAAAAAGAAATATTTATTACAGTCCTGCTAGGCTTGATCTCAAACAACAAAGACACAGACTCAGTATTAGGGACCAGATGAAAGGGATTGGCCAGAGCATACTGGAGATCATTAGTGAAGATCCCCAGCAGACTCCATCTCATCTCATCTCCTTCTCCTTCTCTCCAATGTACATCAAAGCAGTCAGTCGCTATGAATGCAAACCAGCCAGAACATGTCATGCAAACTCTCAGACAACCGATGATATGTTGGCATGAGGTGGGCTGATCTTCCTGCACAAGCATGATTGTATACATTTGATTATCTGCACACACATCACCAGGAGAAAAGGGCGTTCCTGCAGGGTCACATGACTTTGGGCAGCATGACTGCATGCTGATGATTACTGTAAAGTTTGGAGGAAAAGGTGAGGTTGTTCTGGTGAGTGGTTCTGAAATCAGATATGTTTGTGTCTTAAAGAAACATTTCACCTAAAATGTGCTCAAAATTTGCTAAAAACTAAGATTAGTTTTGTTTCTTCACTGGAACAAAATTGGAGAAATATAGCATTACATCACTTGCTGACCATTGGATGCTTTGTAGTGAATGGGTGCCGTCGGAATGAGAGTCCAAACAGCTGATTAAAAACATCCACAATAATCCACACCACTCAGTTAACATCTTATGAAGAGCTGCTGAAGGCATTTTGTGTTGCATGGAAAGTTAACAGCAAACAGTTTTGAATGAAATGAGGGTAAGAAACAAATGACAGAATTTACATTTTTGGTTGTTTTTTTCTTTCAGCATAGTGTCATAAAATATACAAGTGTATTTGTTTTGCAAATACAGGGCAAATCAAACTGTCCCACAAAAGTAATAATGCATTTCCATATTTGTGCCATCACAATCACACTGACAATCTGCGTCTCCCTAATAAAAATAAATTGAGAACTCAGCCTGAGTTGAACTAAGGGACAGTCAATGTACTTCCGTTCAGACCATCCAGAAAACCAAATGTGAAAGAATCAGGGTCAATTTTAGGAAACTGCCTTTTGTGTCCGTTGTGAATTCTGATATAATTCATGAAGGTATACTAATATTAGACATCATGTAAGAGATTTAACTGTTTATTTTGTAAAGCAAAATTTGAAATTTGAAAAAAATTTGAATCTTATTAATGTTCTATTGATTTGTATTTTTCACTGTTTGTGAAGTCTAAAATGGGTTATGCACTTAAGCAATTAAAATACTGAATGGATGAAGTGTGTCAACATATTTAAGTGAGTGAAATCAGAAAACTTTTGTATCCCACAGGTCTGAAATATGTTTGCGGTGGTAGCCTATTACCCATGGGTCTAAAGTGGGAAAATTATTTCCTGAAGGCTCAGCAGTACAACATCCTGGCACTTTTCCTTTGCAATGACTAAATTAGTCTTAAACAGACTCCTGCAGGGTGCAAAAAGTTCCAGCTATTTAATATTCTAGCTCCAGCCAATGCACATCAACAACAATGAAATACGAGTTTCGTTTCAATGAAAGCATCTGCCTGCTCTGAAACACAATCACATCAGGCTGACAATAACGTGCTGGCATATTTACTTGTGTATCAGATCTCAGATAAGACTGGAAATGCTAAGTACGAAACAGCTACACGTGACATTTCTCCTCAGCATCGGTCCTCTGTCATGCTAAAGTTACAAGGATCATTTATCTCCTGCATAATTAACAGCATTGACGGATGGTCCTGTTTTATACGTTTACTCTGATCTTCTGGGCTAACAGACCCACTTTCAGTTTCCCCACAATCCTCTGCAGGTTCATTAGCCCTAGTGGTGTTATAATGGATGCTGAGTCATTCCCCAAGTCAGAGCCATGAGCTGGAGTCACCCTCCAGACAATTTATCAGGATTAGGGATCATGCATGTGCAGGCGTGCATGTCTTTTATCGGCCACGCTGGCTCAGCAGCCGCCCTCTCCTTCCCAGCATCCATTACTTGCAAAATAAAGATGCATGGTCAATTATGCAAAGCCAACATCACATCTTTCCTCTCCTAGACTACAGTGATACGAGATTGATGTTTTAAAACATAAATCAAACCAGTCACATACTTAAAGCAGATCAGAACCAATAAGACATGCTTGTGCAGAGAACCAACCTATCAGCCAGAGTCCTACATTCACTTTAGTTTAGAGCCTGCACAGTGAAATATGAGCACAGGTGTATTGTAATACATATTTCAAGTGTTGTGTTGCTGCACAGTCAGAAACACAGTGAGTAAAAGCACCTAAGTGGGTCATCTTAAGCCCCAAGTATCTGGGACATGCCAATGAGCCATGAGGACTGGTGAAAGTCCAACTACACACGGTTCACAATGACCAGAATAACAGCTCACAAATGAGAAAAACAGACTAACACATGATATGTAAAAATTGATAGCCTGAATGCACTGTAAGTCGCTTTGGATAAAAGCGTCTGCTAAATGCATTCATTTAATTTAATTTAATTTAAATATGGTTCATGACAACTAAGTAGAAGACTTAAGTAGAGACTGTCCAACATATGAGCCAATAATTGGCCATTTTGTGATTATAGCATCAGCAGATTAACAGAACAGCATAATTTCCAGTTGATGGCCTTAAAATATTTAATAACACACATATATTTGCAAAAATATTAAAATTTAAAAGAAACAATAAAAATAATATTAATATATTTAAAAGATCTAAAATATTTGGACAAATATATTAATATAAAATTTTATCTATAATAAATACATACATTCAATACAATATAAATACATTAAATATATTACATACCATAGATAGATAGATAGATAGAGATGCCTTACATTATTTTAAGAAAGATTTTTTTATAATACTATATAATTATATTTACAGTATCAAACTAATATATTATATATAATCACATTATTTTAGGGCTGTAGCTATCGAATATTTTAGTAATCGAGTATTCTACCAAAAATTCCATCGATTAATCGAGTAATTGGATAAAATGTGTTTTTGCTTAATTAAAGTGCAATATTAATTATGCAAGAGAAAATAAGACTCCTGGGTCTTGTGACGGTCACGGAGGGACCGCACGTTCATCATGGATGTTAATACGGACAAACACACACCGAGACTGTTTGGCGATACAAGAGTTTATTGTAATTATTGATCAGAGAGTGAATGAAATACCTGTAAACTATGTGTATGTTCCCGTGTAGCGTTTGTCCCGTGATTTTTAGAGTCCTGGTAAGAAACAATGGCAGGAATTATTGGTTCCGCTCAGGGTGGGAATCTACCATGTGTTAATTGAGCGTGGGGGTTTCAGGGGCAACGTGGCCGAGTTGTTGCTGTTATTTCCTGTTTAATGTGAACGAATTAATAACATCAAAGTAGATTTATTAAGTAGAACATCATGCCAATATGTTTCTTTCAGACTCTGTATATTTAAGGGAACGTGTGTAAAGTGTTTTCTGTGAGTTTGTCCCTCCACATGTGGTAATGGTGCTGGCCACCAGTATTAATGTGAATGTCTTTGTAATGGAAGGTAGTCTGTGTTTGTTTCTGCAGTGGAGAGTGTGGCCTGAGGGTTGCAGGTATTTCATTCACTCTCTGATCAATAATTACAATAAACTCTTGTATCGCCAAACAGTCTCGGTGTGTGTTTGTGCGTATTAACGTCCATGTTGAACACGCGGTCCCTCCGTGACCGTCACAGGCCTCGTAAACTGAACAACTAAGTTTCCTTTTTTAGAATTTTTTTTTTTTTTAATGCATAGAATGCAATGCATACATCATAAATAAACATTTAATTATTACCCATTGTTTCTCTGTCTATACTTGTACTGTGAACAATGACAAAAAAAGTTGACAGATGAATTAAGTGCATTTAAGTGCCATTCAGTTGGGGTTTTAAATAAAGCATTTTCTGAGATGCACATTAAACATTAAACAAATAAAACATTAATTTAATTTATCTTTTAATTATTGAAAAGTTGTGTGATTAAACCTTTAAAAAAATTAATGTTAGATTTTTTTTTTTTTAGTGGTAGGCTATGTACATTCTGCTGAACAATAGTCTTTAACCGGACTTTTATTTTGACGGGTTGACGTACCTTTACAGTTCTGTCTATGTGATGTGATGCTAGTTTTACTCAAATCAAACAGTCAAATGCTCATTAAAATGACTGTCAGAGCAGTTCTAGAGATGTTCTTCATGTGTTCACGTCCTTATTTAGTGAGACAGCAGACGCTGAAATCACCGCGAGCGTCACGCGCGCTTCAGTGTGTGTTAATAAAGGAAGTTGCGCTTCTGCTCCATTCATTAACACAGACACGCAGAACATGCAGGATTCATATTTAAATAGACTGTTCCGGCTTAATATTTACAGATATTAGTCCATATCGTGATTTGATGTAAGTACAATGACCTATTTTTGATTAATTCATTCAACATTTGGCAAATTCCGTGCCATTCCGCGTTTAAATTCCGTTTTTATGACTGGATTCCGCAATTCCCTCCGCGTTTTCTGCATCGCAGAAATCATAGGGCCCTAGTTGTGTTATGCCAGCTCTATCTTGCAATGGACACACGCCACGACGCTCTCTTTACGTTTGCCCGCGCCCTCAAATCAAAACACTGCTGACTCCTTGCAGTATGCTACTTCGGACACAGCGCTTGTGTCTCCTTCCGCTTTGTGGGTGATGTAAACGCGTTGAGTCACATTAAAACAAATAATTGCGAAAGAACCTGACGTGAGATTTAAAATAAATTAAAAGAGGCTTCGAGGCAGAGGAATTTCTGTTACTCTGTCCTCGAGTTACTCGAGGAATCGTTTCAGCCCTACATTATTTTAAGATTTAAATATTATTAAAAAAATAATAATACAGAAAAATATAGTAAATAAATTAACTTCTGAAAGGCCAAATAGAAATAAAATAAATACAGAGACATAAAATAACATTCAAACTGAATTTTTAATTGATTTTAATTTACAAAATGTTTATAATCACATTAAATTTACTCCTAAATATCAGTTACTGATACAAACTCTTATTGAGCACTGATCTTGAGTTGTCAACAATATTTTATTTGACATTTCTGCACTTGTTTATAGGGTTTTGCTGCAACACAACACAAGGACATACCGACTGTAAATAAGTGTTTGGACACAAAGCCTTGAGATAATTAAACAACAGTCTTTTAGGGTTGAGTTTTGTGCATTGCATGACAGGTCTTAGTAACAGGCCTAGCACTGATCTTTTTTTTTCACAAATCTTGCAATGGGAATCTTGCATATGTACTCATGTTGTATAAGAAAGAAATAAGTAAACTGTTGTACTCCACAGGACTCACTCACAAGACAATTCTGGCCATAATCCCGTGATTAAGGCAATGGAGATGAGTTATGCACAAAGAGGGCCATTTAAAGCAACAAGAAACAATCTTAAGCAGTTTGTTTATCTCACTCGAGTCGGCATGTTTTCTAGATTCCCTCCAAGCAAAGCTGCAAGTATATCAAAATAAATCAAGCCTGTACTCAAGCCAGCATTTAACCTCAGAAATTATCGCTTCATTTCATTAGCAAACACAACGGCACTACCACTCAAATGAGTCACTGGTAACAAAGGCTGATGAAGATAAAGTTAAATCAAAACTGGATTTTTCACAATTTCTCAAGCACATGTAAGTGGTGTTTGTCTGTGGCTGTGATCCTCTGCAGTGAATGGGTGCCGTCAGAATGAGAGTCATAACAGCTGATAATAACATGGCAATAATCCACAACACTCCAGTCCATCAATTAATCACCGCTTGTGAAGTGAAAAACTGCATGTTTGTAAGAAACTAATCCATCAAGGCATTTTATCTTTAAACTGATGCTTCAGGCCAACATGCAAGACCATAATCCATAATAAGAAAACTTTTTCACTGTAAAAAAGCAGTATTAGGAATGAATGATCCATATTTTAGTCGGAAGCAACAGTTTAACGTTAAAAACTTCTTGATGGATTTATTTCTTACACACAAACAGCTTTATACTTCACAAGAGGTTAACTGATGGACTGGAGTGCTGAGGATTAATGTGGTGTTTTTATCAGCTGTCTGGACTCTCATTCTGACGGCACCCATTCACTGCAGAAGATCCATTGGTAAGCAAGTGACGGAATTTTAATAAAATAAAAGACATTTCCCCAAATCTGTTTCCATTAAGAAATAAACTCATCTACATCTTGGACGGCCTGAGGGTGAGTACTTTTTCAGCAATTTTTTATTTTTGGGTGAACTATGCAAAATGCTTATCAACTGGATTCTTCTGCCATTTTATTCTCTGCCAGAAGAAAAATCTGCAAGTCATTTAACTAATAGCAAACCAAATAGTAACTTAAAGCAATAACAATAATCATTCCAATCTTAGCAACAATCACAATCTAAGACAACTTAGTACCCGTATACAGATTACAAATTCAAGACTAAATTGTATTTAACCAATCATAACCAAAACATCTAAAAAGAATCAATAATACTCTCAATTCAGCATTTAAATAGTTCAAAGACAAAAGAACAATTTTTCGTTTTATCGTTGAAGAATGTTTGTGGTCGGTGAATCCTGCTGCCCTTATTATAAACAAACACAAACCCTTCTGTCTCAGCAAAAACAGTGCTCATTCTCAATTTATTCTGGAGTGAATGAACAATTCTGTGGACATGGGTATGATATGAACATCGCATCAGAAAGATTTCAAATATGCATATTTGGAGTCCTTCCACATGGCATGTTTCATCACAGCACAAAACAAATGTCAAGATCTGTACAACCCCCCCCCCACCCCCCGTTAATAATACACAAATCCCACAACAAGCCCACACAAACATTATGATAAAGAAGATCCACGACAGCTGGAATAACAAGGATGACGGGCATCATTTAAAAAAAAGAAAAGACTGCATTATGAAACAGGTCAAACATTTAAATAGCCATTTTGCATTTAAAATAAAATATGCATGAGTCCTAATTGAGCACCGATTATACAACTGATTATTTTAGCATATGGTTGATTGGTGCATATCAATGCATTCCAACGCTTCTCATCTCTCATTTCCAATCTTCGCAGAGCATCGGAGATCACATCTGCTCTCTGATAAAGCTTGTTTAACTGAGGATTGAACCTGAGAGATAGAGTTTTCTCTCTCTGCCCTGGAGACACATCAAGCTACAACTGAAAGATCTTTAACTAAACACTCTCTGCTTTCCACCGACCTCATATACCACTCAAATGCTCTGGGGTTTCCTTGTCCTGCTTGGGACTTGTATCCATTTTAATGGAGCATTGTACTAGCTTTGTAGATCATAGAAATGATCTCAATAATCTAAGCTTACAAAGCTTTGGGGAATGCCTGGTGAACATATTGGTCGTTCTGATTTTAGAACGGACCCAATAAAGTGCAAAGTTGGGTTCCGGAAATAAAAACTCCATTAATTTTCTCCATAGGTAATTGATTTTCAATGATAACTTATAAAGCTTTAAATACAGACCTACTGTGAGTATCAAGGTTGTTAAAAGATGTTGTTGAAGCCATCTGTTCACTTTATTTCAACTTATTTTTTAATCAGTTTAAAAGCTGAATGTCTGGAGGAAGGCTATATGATGCTGCACAGAAAATCTCACCAATCAGATTGGCAGTGAATGGAGCTTGCATGGAATGCAGCAAAATATGAGGGATTTGAGTCATATCTAAATATTATAAATAACATTTTAGCAACCCAATAGCAATGCAACGAGTCACCCACAAAACCACAGCAGCATGCGTTTGAAGCCTGAAATGTCATTACAAATGGTATCACTAAAATAATGTTATGCATTTTTATCTATTTAATCAATTAATGGAAATGCACCCAAATATCCCTTTTTAAACAGGAACGATCTGCATGTCACCATGTGGCACATATTCTGAGCATCAATGCACCAGATGAGAACACATCAAGAGAAGCCAATCTCTCCACATTTATTCTAGAGGAAAACTTCCAGTGACACGAGCAGTGAGGGATTGTCACGTCCTTGTTTTAAAATCAGCAGTAGAGTGCGATCTGAGCTTTAAGGACAGGGTCACCGGAGAGATTGTGCCCTTGGCTTTGACTGAGCATCCTGCAGATGAATTCATAACACACGCATGGACGCGCTCAAACATCTGATGCATCTTGAACACATCTGTTGACTTATAGATTAACAGCATGAAATAACTTCTTTCATTCTTTCTTCAGTCGCAAGGCAATAAAGGTATTTGAGGAAAACATTTCAGTGTTTTTTTCCATATAATGGACTTGAATGGGGACTGACAGGATGAAAAAATTGCTGAAATTATAAAAATAACCCCATTCAAAAGTTTGGGAACCCTTGGTTCTTTGAATACTGTGTGTGGTTACCTGGATGATCCATGACTGTCTTTCTGTTTTGTGATGGTTGTGCATGAGTCCCTTGTTTGTTCTGAACAGTTAAACTGAGAACTGTTCTTCAGAAAATTCTTTAAGGTCCTGCAGATTCTTCAGTTTTCCAGCATCGTTGCATATTTGAACCCTTTCCAGCAGTGCCTGTATGATTTTGGGATCCATTTTTTTTTTACACTGAGGACAATTGAGGCACTCAAACACAACTATTAAAAAAGGTTCAAACATTCACCAATGCTCCAGTGAGAAACAAGATGCATTAAGAAACTTTTGGACTTTGAAGATCAACGTAAATTGTACTTAATTTGTGTTCCGGGAAACAAACAAGTATCTTCTGTTGCTTACGAAGGGCAGAACAAAATGGGGAAAAATAATATTTCAACAAAATAATTTTTTATTTGACATCTTCATCGTGTAGAAAGGTTTTCACATTGCAAGAAGAGCATTTGTTGTTGAAAAGTATATTAAAAGCTATACACAAGGTTTGTATACTTTGAAGATGCAATTTGGACCTTCAGCCCGTTGGCCACCATTGAACTCCATTATATGGAGAAAAATCCTGGAACGTTTTTCTCAAAAACCTTCATTTCTTTGCAACTGAAGACAGAAAGACATGAACAAATTGGATGACATGGGGGTGAGTATATTACCAGGAATTTTTTATTCTGGAAGAGAACTAACCCTTTTAATGTTACCACACGGTTTACATTATTTTTGGGAACCAACTCCTAACATTCTAGAAACAATCTTTTATGTTTTTAATAACCAAAAACTACCGTTCCCTAAAGATTAAGGGAAGGTCTTTGTTTAATCACCCTATAAGAAGAATCAGGTCCTTTAAAGGTTATTTTTCAGAACCGCAAACTAAATGTTGTCTGAATGTTAAGGAAGGTTTTTGTTTGACAACCTAAGAACTGACACAAAGCGTTCAGTAAAGCTTACATTAAGGTTTATTTGATTTTAACCCTTCCTGCCCTAGTAAAAAAATCCTAAAGCAATATGTAACGTTACAGTATTACAATTTGTATCATAATCTGGAACAATTGTATTAATCAAAATATGAATCCGTAAATAATCAAATAAGACGCTACTTGATTAACTCAAAAGTTTTCAGAAGCTTAATTTGTTATGTTTCACACGGGCATCTGGAAAACTATGACCTAAAAACATATTTATTGTAGTATGTTGTAAATTCTCATTATAGGATCCTTTAGGATTGCTTTCTAATTCTGACAGAATTTCCGTTAGAAATTTCTGATCAGGGCGGGAACCAAAAACGGTTAGCTGAGAATCACTAGCCTAAACGCAGCCTAGATAAACAAACACAATTACTGCGAGTCAATTAACATTTCGCGCCCAGCACGCGCGGTCTCTAGTGATGCCGCAGTCACGTGCCTCAGCATTTGTGTCGCCTCATCGCAATTCCGCGAAAAAATAATGCCATTCATTTGTAAATGTGTATTATTGTATGTACATACCCGTCATAATTCCGAACGGTGTCCTGCGTGTGAGGTGACTGAGAGACATTATAGCGTCCAGCGCGTCTCTCCGGTCAGACGCGGCGCTCCGCGCGCGCACACATGCTTCCAGTGAGGAGAGCGCGCGCTGTACCCGTGGAACACTCTTACCGGACGCGCGCACGCACTTGTTGGAACCATGCTGGCCCATCGAGAAAAATGATTATTTAGTAATTAGTCAATAATACATTATTATATAAAATACAAGACATTATAAATATTATATTATTACTTTAAATTTTTTAATTATCACTAGAATTACATTATTATTTTTTCAATTATTTCTAGAATAATATTTTTTTTATTTAAATATTGTTTTTTATTACACTAGATACAAATAATCATCACAGAATAATGAAATAGTAATAAAACTGTATTCAATAATAAATTATTACATATATACACAAAACAGTATTTATAGTAATAAATTAATAGCAATAGTAATACATTAGTAATATATTATTATAACATATAATCTTCAAATTATTGTTTTCCTTGTTTCTTTGTTTGTTTAAGCTAAAAATCCTGTCTGTAAAAGCATAAATAGAACTATAGCAAAATATCTATTCATAACACACACATCTACTGAACTGATGAATATTAAATATATGCCACGGATTGTTTACTCATGGATTGAGCTGGACACTTCCAGAATGATTCAACTTTTTTTTAATTTTGTAATAAGTCTTTCATATGAATTAACATGCAAATTAATTAAAAACTGAAATATAGTTCATATTTAATCTTAATTGACACGTGTGTTGAGAACAGGGTTGTTTAAGCATAATTATAATAAGGGTAATTTTAATAAAGTTCAGATTTTAGTATTTTTGTTGTTTTTAACTAGATTAAATTAAAAATTAAAATTAAAAAAATGATTACAAATTATTTTCTTTAAGTTGACATTTATTTTAATTTCAAGTAACGATTTATTTTTATTTATTTTTTTTGTTTTAGTTAACAATTATAACCTTGTTTAAGAAATACATTTTTCCACATTTTACGAGACTGACAGGTCTGAGTCTTGACAAATGGCGCCCTCTACTGAGACAACTGCAAAACTGCATTTTCTACAATTAAAGTCTTTGCAAAAGAAAACTAACAAGTCAGTTTAAGTAGACACAACATTTACTCGAGTTCGTTTTAGCATGTTAATACAAACCAATTAAGACAGAAAAAGAAAAGATTGATTGGTAAAAAATAGCTTTGTAAAATTAACCGGCCAAAGATGATCCTCCACTGCTGAAAGCCTACGGAAGTTTTAAAGAAAATACTACCTCCAAATATACACAACGGAAGATGGACTGAACATTTTCCACAGATGGTTCTTCACTGAACAATTGAGAAATGTGCAAACTGTACTGTACTATTTACATTTAACAAGTTACACGAGGCCTCTAATATTAGTCTATGGCAGTGAGTGTAATTTCACAGATTTTGTAGATTTTGCATGGAGTGAGACGGGAATTCCATAATATATGATCCTTGGTTCTGTCTCGCCTATTTAAACGACATGACGACATGAGCACTATCCCTCAGAGATGTGAACTTTAGAAACAGTGTCTGTTGACTTCATGTGGACTCCTTATATAATACATGGAATATGTTCCCCCGTTTTCCCAGGGACGCAGAGGCCCGTTTTCCGCAGTCCAATCCCTAAAAAAAACTCAGTTCCCAAAGCGACTTCGTACTCGAGGGCCACCCCTTCCCCATCCACCCCGATGAAAAGGTGGTTCGTTTCCAAATCTGTCCGGGGCCCTTTCGGGTCCTTGATCCCGCCAGTGCGGTTCCTCTCCTCTAGGACCCATCGGGAGCTTGTGACTGGGGAAATCGTGTTCTGGAGGACCCATCATGCGCATCCGGAATTGCCCTGCAGGGGGTTCTCCGAACATGGAGTTAGGGCCCCTAGGGGGCATCATTTGAGGGGCCATATTGGGAGGGGGCAGGATGGGACGGGGCCCGTTATTAGCGAAAGGGGGCATGAAGGGTGGGCGGAGCCCCACAGGGGGGGGTGGCGGTAGGGGTCCCGGTCTGGGCCCCCGAATCCCCCTGAGAGGAGGCGGACTGAGCGCTTGAGCACTTGTGTGGTCCGTGTGACTCTCGAAGGATTCATTTGAAGGTTCTTTGTTCGGGGTTTCTGTTATTACAAAAGACAAAAACATCACTAGCTTTAATAAACATGTTTAGCTACAAACAGACAGCCTTTGATTTCTCCAACATTATTTGCAGATACATAAACCAAGTCAAGCTGCATCGGACTTGATGGCGGAGAGTGACTTTGAGTTTGATATCACTGAAATTTTCACAACGTTAACCCATAAACATTTTGAAAGATTTTACAAACTATTATGGTTTCTTTGGAGTTGTGTGCACTGATAAATCATTTACAGGAATCATGAATAGTTTAAAAATAGGACTGGGAACATGTATCAAGTTTTTTGGCCAATTTTGTTTCATGTTGAATTTAATTTTATATTGAGGTAGAGCTGATAGATACCTGTGATGGATGGAGGACGACCTGCGGGGTTCAGAGAAGGGAATCCTGCTTAAAACAAGACAATAATTCATGTTAAGGTGACTTTGTGTTATTATTTCATTCTGGTCTATACATTCTTAAACACTGACAAAAGGTATGGGGGGGGGGGTCGGTAAGATTATTATTATTATTTATATAGATCATCAAAAATAAAATACAATCATGAAATATTATTACAAGTGAATATATTGTAAAATGTAATTGATTCCTGTGGTGTGCAGCTGTATCACATGATCTTCAGAAATCATTCTAATATACTGATTTGCTGCATAAGAAACATTTATGATTATCATCAATGTGGAAAACAGTTTCTGTGTGGCTTCATATTTTTGTGAAAACCGTGATCCATTCTTTCCCAAGGATCATTTGGTGAATAGCAGCCTTTATTTGAAGTCCAAATATATTGTAATATTATAAATGTCTGTACTTTCACTGTTGAGCAATTGAATGCATCCTTGCTGAATAAAGTATAAACTTCAGTACCTGCAGGCATCTGCGAGGGGTTGAATCCAGGAGGAGGGAAGGCTCCTGTGATCGAGGCTGGAGGTGCTAAACTCATGTTAGGAGGGGGTCCTGGGACGACAGTCAATGTGGCAACAGGTTGAACTGAAGGGCTCTATAATATCCAGAAGAAAAGATGAGGAACAGCTGTGTGAAAGGACATTTCTAACAGCAATGAGCCTTGAGAAATCAAAGATATATGTTTTCTAGGACATGAGGAGGCAAAGAGTGTTCTGCTGTATTCTTTATTGAACACAAAACACAAATTAGATAAAACCTTTTAAACTACATCTCAAAGTTTTGAAATCAAAAGTGAGGATCAATCCTGTTGATCCTGTTGAAACAAACTCAGTTTCACATGGAAAGTCTTTGACTAGCAGCATAAATTTTCCTAGGCTACCCACTGAATACTTTATGCAAATTTTGCCCCGATTTAGTGTCTGGATGAATTGACAACAAAGTTGAAAGTCAAAGCCAGTCTGCAGATTTGAGAAGACTCATTAACTGGAAATCAGTGTATAATGAACACAGACTCGGATATGTGATGCAGTGTAGTGTATTCCAGCCTCTGAACAGTGAAAGGTTGGTCTGTGCCGTATTCAAGGCACCTGGCCAGTTCAGTTTTTACATGCAGAGGTTTTTTATTTTATTTTTTGGTGCAGGCGTTATCTCAAATCTTACCACAGTAATAGAAGAAAATGTTTTAAAATAACAGCAGTGTGCATTAATGTAATAATTGTTTAATGTGTGCATTATTTTAATAATTTCTGTCCGTCCAGAGTTATAAACACAGTCGCTTCACAGACTAACTTAGATAATATGCATATTTAACTCATAATATCACAATAATAATATAATCATATAATATAAAAAAAATCCAACTACTGTAGCTTTCAAATCTTTTTATATTCAATGTTTTTTTTCCATTTATTATACAATAAACAACAGCAAAAAAAGACCTATAACTAGTTTGCTCTATTCTGTTTTTATTCTGTTTTGGTTTTATTTATTATATTATCTAAAAGCCCTTGCTACGTGTTCTGCGTTTAAGCTAATGAGACTTGTTATAGCACTTATATATCATTGCTCCTTTGTTGTTTTTGATTGCTTCCACTGTCCTCATTTGTAAGTCGCTTTGGATAAAAGCGTCTGCTAAATGAATAAATACAAATGAAGATAATATACAGAATGTAATATAAATAATAATATATTATTAAATTAAGTACATCATATTATAAAAAAGAGGCTAAGGCTAAGATTGCCACGGAGAGAATTTAGAGGGAACTCTTTAAATTTTGCTCCAATAATACTTATATAAATTCACTTTTCAGCAATTCTTTTTTAATCATTTTTTATCGTTTCAGTGAATGGACTGTATCCATAGTTGGACTTACCATTGGGCTTGACTGGGCTGCAGCCCATGGGCCCCGTCATGTAGGGGGCCCTGCATTTACCCGTTTATGTTTGTTTGATTTGTTCAGTTATATGCCAGTCAGAAATGATCAGCCACATTTCCACTGGACACACAAGGGCTAAACAGGGCAGCCATGGCTAACAGCTTCCAACCGCGACCTTCAAGACCTTAATCAAACAGCATAAACTGCTAGTTATGATTACTTCATGCAAAACAAGGACAAATGTATTGAATTGCATCTGCACTAATTAATTTGTGATCACATGGGTACTTTAAACAGCTTCATTAATCATTTAACTCAGCACATCGATAAAGATAATGATGCATTCTCATGTGTTCACACCATTTCTTACCAGAAGATGCGATCTGAAGAGTTTTGAGCACTCTCCTGTCTCACTGCCATTACAGAGAGTGGGGCAGAAATGTCATCAAAAGGATGTAAAAATAAAATAGTTTGTATAGCCTATGATAGAGTCGTTTTTCACAATATCTGCATGATCGCAAATGTAAAATAGGCTAAACAATACGTTTCTGAGTAACTTCAGACACCAAATTTAGATTATAAAACACTTCTTGATTCTGATTGGTTGAAGCTGTTGTGAATTACTTTGCAAACACTTTTTGTTTATGTCTGTGTGTTGGTCGTCAACCACTTTGTTGCAACCACAACCATTTCTGAGGAACTACATTATTTGGCGGAAGACTAATGTTTTTTTTATTAATATTATTACATTTTATTTGCTCTGTAATCACTGTAAACCATGGCTTCTTGGGGATTATTGCTTTAAAAACAAAACAGCAGAACCGCTGTGTCTCCGAGCAACACAGTGTTTTGTTCCTCAGCGTTTAATGGACCAGTAAATTATTCAATCAGGCTATAAGTACAGTCGTTTGTGAAGTTAAATTATTTATTTTAAACAAACCTGTTGATTTAAGGATTCACCTCTCTTTAAGACACTTGCTGCCACCTACTGGTGCTTCTAGTTTCATAAAAGAAAAAGTAGCTTATTTCCTTTTTGCAATCATTTGAGATTTGTACATTAAAATGTTATATTTTAACAAATTTTTTTTTCTATTTATGCATTTTGTTGACAGTGTTTTCTTTTGATTGTTAATAACTAACATGTCTTTTTATTCGTATTGAATTTATTGATTAAATTTGACTGAAATATAAATATATATGAATACATCTCTGGCTTTTTTATTTTATTTTTTTGCTCCGTGTTATTTCAGGATTTTGATCTCTCAACTGTTTATCATATTATAATGACTATTTAATATTACATCTAAACTTTATCTGGGCTAGAGCGGTTTCATATTAACTGTACTACATATATACAAACCTCAATGCACATTTTAATTTTTGTGTATTTTGTGTTACTGCATCATGATGTCATAGAGTTAATTTTTAGTATATAGATATGTGACCATAAAACACAAAAGCAGTCTTAAATCGCTGAGGTATATTTGCATGAGATGATGCATAAATCTCAATTTTGAAAAATTTACACTTATGACTGGTTTTGTGCTCCAGGGTCACATAGGGCCCAGACAATCTCAAACCCAGGGGCCCCAGCCCCCTAAATCCTGCTGTGCCACTGACCCCAGAGCCACAATCCTCACAAACACTATGTGCATGCAGAATAACTGTAGACTGTATATCTAGTGGCACATGTTGTGTCTGCTTGTTCTGGTCAGAAAATCATACAAATACAAGAAGTTTCAAGACTACCACCTTTAATAGACTTCCTGAAGAATTACATATTCAGATTACTGTAAACACTACTAATACACTAATTAATAAAAAGTCTACAATGAGTGACTTTTTTTACAGGTGAATATTTAAAATGGCATTTAAACATAAGGTAACACTTACGTTTGCAAACATGAGATAGGCCTCGGGGACATGTATTAATTTAGATTTTATCAATTACTAAAAATAATACTGTTCACTTATAATAGATTAGCTAATGTTAACTTAACTTGAAAATGGATAAAAAGTATGTGTAGAAATTAACATTATGATTAATACATGGTTTAATTATTGTTATGGGTTTTATTATAATACCTAATGCCTAATAACTAATGAACAGAGCCTAATTGTGAAGTGTTACCAGAAATATTTAAGTTATACATTGTAACCAAGAAATATTTAGACACTTAAATCACACCTAAATTCTCTAAATGTCATTGTATTAGGTATCAAAATACCAAGCAAGCACAATTTTTTTTAGAATTTAAAACTTTTTTAGAATTTTAAAAAGCTAGTGTCCTTTAAAATATAAAATTCCGATATTTTGTTATCTATTTGTTATCTTTATAGATTTTTGCCCTGATTTAGTCTGGATGAGATTCTATTATTTGCTGAAAGTCAGAGCCAGCATGCAGATGTTGAGAAGACAGAGTTGACCGATTTCAAAGAAAATCATGTAGTGTATGATGGGCACAAGCTCCGATTCTATTCAGTCGTCGATGGACAAATATTTGATATGTTAAGCTAATTTTAAAACATGGTTTTAATTTTTAATGCATCTCTTTGCAGCATACTACGAGACTGTTGTGAAAGTGGCAGATCCTTAGTTGCTTAAGTTACTCCTCGGCAAGTGGATGACGCCTAGTGTTTTAAAATCTGTTCGTATCCCTGCCTTAGCACTGATGTTCCCACATTTATGTCGGTTAAGTGTCCAAATACTCAGGGAGAACATTTAATCAAGGATGGAATAACTAAATAACACCTTTTTACATTTGGCATCCATATGTTCCCTCTCACTTATCAAAGAGGACAAAGCTTTACCCACACTACTAAAGAAAAGGTACTGCACCGTTTTCGACTGAGAGGGCTGATAGTACTTCACTCACGAGTGTTTCTCAGGGAATCATTACATCCTCAGCACTTACAGAAGTGCTCAGTCACACAGTGCCTCCTGATGCTCAGGAACTCTCCAGGACCTGGATCAGACCTTCTTGAGACTGAAACCTCAGAGTTAGTGATCTGGATCCTGAACCATCAGGCTGTGTTTATGTCCACAGATTAGATTGTACAGTAAGAGCAAAAAACTATTTAAATATATCATCTTTAATATCATTTCATAAGCAGGAGTTCTGCATTAATTTAAGGAACTTTGCAATATGTTCTCCAAAAGCAGCACACATCTATTTGATGTGCCCAAAAAAGGAAGCAAAAAGCAATGAGAACACCAAAAAAAAGTCAGTTGTCCAGCTCTGAATATGAACGGAAAATAAAGGATGGCTTCAAAAAAAAAAAAAAAAAAAAAAAAAAAAATTCAAAACTATAAACACACAAACATAAAATTTCCTTCTTTTTTTTTGATATATATATATATATACACATACGTGTGTGTGTGTGTGTGTGTGTGTAAATGCATGCATCTTTAAGAACCTCATAAAGCAGTAAAAAGTAATGTTCTCACTGGAGAACAAGCACTGAATTGTCTTGATAAAAAGGAGGAAATCATTTAGTTTGCCATTAATGTTTGCCAAATTATCCAGAGATCAGGAATCATGATTACAAGATCTGTCATCTGTCAAATCATCTCAAGATGTATTAAGCAAGACACAAAGACCCCTGCTTTAGACTCATAAACACTGGATTCAGCACTGAGCATATCATCAATTTGTTGCAAAAATATAATTTTTTACATAAGTATTAGGTACAAAAAATATATAATTATAGATTTTGTTTGACTAAACCGCTATATTATATATATATATATATATATATATATATAATATCTCTACATAGGATTCTTATGAGCCACGTTTTTGGCCATATGTCCTAGAGACTATTTTAATATCAGTGGTCGTCCTTGGCAAAGCAAATATGTCATTATGGGTCTGTATGCTGACCCTGAGCTCTGTCCTTAACATGGAGAAGGATCTCACCAACAGTAACGTCACCCTTCACTTGAGGAGACATTGAATCTTTAACAGTGGACTTAAGATAAACAAAAGAGATGCCATAGATAACCGATCCAGATTATAAATATACTAAATGATGTTTGATGCTGCTGTGAAATACCCATACAATAATAATAATAAAGCCAATATTAATAGTCAATACTTATACATTTATAATAAAGTTACATTGCTATGCAATCATAAACAATTAGACTAAAGAACTAAGGAACTTTATTTACATTAACGATTCATTATTTGTGGTGTCCTTCTGTCATATTGCTGTTGTTGCCCCTTATAAACATTTTACAAGCCTGGCAATCAATTAAAATAATATAATCATTATTAGTCAATCACAAAGATGCATCAAGTCCTCCCGTTTTTCACCATATCACCATTTTTGTCCTGCCTTAGAATGGTTTAGGTCTTATTTGTCAAATTGGAAGTTTAGCGTTAACATTGGGGAATATTCGTCAAAGGCTGCTTTTCTGTCTTGTGGTGTTCCGCAGGGATGCATTTTAGCTCCAATTCTTTTTTCGCTATACATGCTTCCATTAGGGTCTATTTTTAGGAAACATGGGTTGTCGTTCCACTGCTATGCGGACGACACTCAAGTTTATTTACCCCTAAAATCAAATTGTGATGGACTGGAAAAAATTAGGGCCTGTATATCTGATATGAAAGCTTGGTTATCTCTAAATCTTAATCTTTCTTAATTTTAATGAAAATAAAACCGAAATGATAGTGTTTGGCTCATCAAATACTCTTACTCAAATAACCCTAGGTAATGTAACACTGTCTGCATGACTTGTGTAAAGAACTTGGGTGTTGTGTTTGATGATGGTTTGAAATTTGACAAGCAGATAAGCTCAGTGGTCAAATCCTGCTTTTTCCAGCTCCGTCTTTTAGCCAGAGTAAAAACAATTATATCTTTTAATAACTTTGAAAGACTAATTCATGCATTTCTGACATCAAGACTTGACTATTGCAACTCATTGTATTATGGGATCAGCCAATCAGCTTTATCCCGGTTGCAGATGGTACAAAATGCGGCGGCGAGACTTCTAACAGGTACTAAAAAACGGGACCATATTACTCCAGTATTACATCATTTGCACTGGTTACCTGTACGATACCGTGTGGATTTTAAAATTCTTCTGTTGGTTTTTAAATCTTTAAATGGTGTGGCCCCTACTTATCTTTCGGATCTACTGGTAGAACATCGTCCAGCTATGTCTCTCCGGCCGTCAAACCAGAGATTATGGTGTATACCGAAATCGAGGCTGAAAAGTAGGGGTGATCGTGCATTTTCAATGGCCGCTCCAAGACTGTGCAATGCGTTACCTTTTAGTATTAGATTTGCTCCATCCTTGTCTGTTTTTAAATCTAGGCTAAAAACCTATCTTTTTTATTTAGCATATGGCTAAAGATGAAATGTACTGTTTTTGTATTGTTTTTATATTTGTATTTTGTATTGATGTAAAGCACACTGGTCAACTGGTGTTGTGTTTAGTAGTGCTATAGAAATAAAATTGACATTGACATTTTTGTGAAAAACAACATCAGTCGTGGGAGATAAAGTGGCCATAAAAACCACAATTGTACTTCCATCAAAATATCAAGGCCTGGTTTCAGACATGCATTTTGGTCAGGGACTAAGCTTAAGCCTGTCTGTTATACAGGGAGTTAAAAATAAAAAAATAAACATCTGTTTTGAGTGAAAATTGTTTTGAGGTAAATGCTACCTCATTTTTTTTTCTCTGTGTATGAAGCAAGACAAATTATGTTCAAAAAAGGCACAAAGTCTTGCACAGTGGTTATTCTGCATGGACACCTGGGTAAACACAGGGAACCAGCTTCACAGATCAACAAAAACTGAAGTGGCTCAGAAAGGTAAGAAAAGCTCCAGTACAATTTGTATACAGATGACATTAGTTTTGATATTTTACATCTAATGCAATAAAATTCGATAAGTGTCTTTTTGGGGCCATAGGATATGACAGAACAAATCAATCACAGAAAATAATGAATCTGCTGTCAAATATTGCGTTAAGGTCACTAAATGTTTAGTATTAAACATAATTTGATGCATTTTATAAAAACAGTTTTGCATGCCTTACCTATGGTAAGAATCTCATATCGAAACGTCTTATGACTGAAGCCAAGTTATTTAACTGTGGCTATATATTGGCAGGACGCACACAGTGTTGAATACATTGTCAACAGTGACCTTTTTCTTGAATATGAATTTGATTGTTTCACATACTACAAAATATAACAGTATGCAGTTTAAATGACAGTGTGCATTATACAGTTCTGATAGAATACGAGCATAATTCTTTCTGCAGAGATGGCATAGAAGAACCATTTTTGGTTCCCCAAAGAACAGTTCTTAATAGAACCATTTTTTTTCCTCAGCGTGAAGGATGTTTTAAGAATCTTGGAACCACTGTTGCTATTTTAAACCGTGGTCTAGACTTGGGGTCAACACTAGCTGCTCAGCAGGAAAGATTCTGACTTCGTCAATCAGTTAAGACTAGATAAGACAAAATATGTTCTCTGCTAGTTCAAATAATTAGTGTAGAGAGTAAGAAAAACACTGTTAACACGTGGCCTAAAAGCATGGTTGGACCAAAGTCAAGTTAAGGAGAATTTCACCTTACCAAATCTCTGGTTCCTTCGAGGAGAGAGAGCAGACACTCCAGAATATCAGACATCCTGGTTGCCCGACTGAAATGATTCCAGCCGTTTCCAAACAATCACCATTTGGTGATGATGTATCATGAAAGACTTAATTCACTGGCACACAAGACTATCTCTGTGGATTGGATCACTCTCCAATCTATGCATTGCTGCTGTTCCGATAATGAGGTGTATGCATTTCATTCTCAGATTTGAATCCCTGGCTGAACGACAAAAATGTCATTTAAAAGTTCTGCAATGCATGCATTGCTTTGCCATTTTCAAAAGTGGAAAAATCCAAACATTTCACTAAACTAGATCAGAGCAAATGTGAAACTCTATTCATCCTGGCATTAAGCCATTACATTTCCATGTGTTTGTGGCTGAGTGAAGCTCAACATTGATTGATCGTTTACCTTCCCAGCACTGGAGTTTTCCATAGAACCGAAAAGCAGACGGACATCCAAAATCCAGCACCACTTTTGTGAGTCCACTGGAAAAAACTGGTGATTTCACTCCATTCAAGAAGAGCAGAAGCACAGAGGAGCTCTCAATACAAATGTCACATGTCATTTCAAATGCTGCTTCATTAGCTTGAACAAAGCGCTTCTAACCTTTCGCACAATGGAAAGATGTTAAAGGTTCTTCAAGGAACCAGAGTTGACAAAGAACTATTTTTGAGAGTTCGGCTTGAACAAAGGTTTATTTTTGCTCACAACTTTTTTAAACAAGACCATAATGTCTGTAGAAAATCTGCTTTATATTGCCACATTTAGCTTTTTTAAACCACACACCAAACTGAAGATTACCAGTTAAAAACTATTAGGGAACATTACCACTGTTGGGCGCAAGCACTGCTATTATTTGAACTACATTTCGCAGTAGCAGTCGTGAAAGGCAGAAACATGCAGAACATCTAAAAAACTACTAAGTGTTTATTACACTTCATCCACTTGAGTCTGCAGGTTTCTTTTAAAATACATGCGGATTCCTCAATGTGAGATTCTCATGCACTGAGCCAGAAATCTCCACCTCAGTAGCACTTCCATACACCAAACTTAACAGCTTTATTTGTATTATATATTATTAAGGTGTTTACAGAGAGGGTTGTTCATATATAATTCGCCTGACTTTAGAGAACATGTTTTAGATTTCAACCATATTCACCTGTAGTGTCTTGCCTTAAGAAGTTGTTGACTAGCAAATAATGTGTGCACAAATAATTTTTGTATGTCTGTACAATATCAAATCATTCAGTATAAGTGCGTTTGTGAATCACTGAATCAGTCAGAGTGCTTCAGGAGTTAACAATGAAAAGATAAGATACTTAAGATCACAGAGATCAAAAACAGCGCTGGATGATACGCAAATATAACTACATCTGAATCCAATCATATAAATGCATTCCAACATTTGCCAGTAATGCCGGTCTTCATTAGGTTCAATGCACTCAATGTTATTCGCTACTGATCGCGGTTTGAAAGTTTGACCCTTTTCGGGTGTTTTTGAACATTTATACGTGTTCCATCTTGACATCTTAATTTTCTCAAGACTCACACAAATTTTAAGATGTACCTTTCTTGTTCTGTTTCCTAACACACACTTGTTAACACAAATTACAGCTTTATATATTTCACATTACTAAAAAAAAGTATGAAGCAGCTTTAATTTAGCAACATGTTTTCATGCAGCTTCTAGTGAAGCTCGAAAGATTTATCTAAAATAATAATTATAATAAATGCATTTGAGTAAGTTGCCACCTTTATTTACAATTACTAATTCACCAGCTGAATACATTTTCACTACACGTAAGAGTCTTAATCTGACATAAGCTGTTTTTTTTTTCTTTTACAATAGATAAAACTCAAATAAACCAGTATTAAACTGTCTATGGCTGATTCTCCTTGCATTTCCTGAACCCACCTGTTGTCCTCTTTTGCGTTTTCCCAGCAACTGTTCTTCCGCCTTGTGCCTAAATCAGCCAGTGATGCACCAAAGCTGTGGTTTTCCAATAAAAGTGACTGCTAAACCTTTGGTTCCTAGCCACCTTTATGAGCTTCAGTGTGTTATGGAGTGCATGCATGTGAGGTGCCAGTAAACCTCATTTAGATCCAGCATACAGCCGTTTCTGCTGGTCAGACACTTCAGCCGTCTGAAGAGAAACACCCCATGTACCAGAACATACTCTCTTTGAAATGGATTCAAAATTAAATCCCCCTGATAAAGTTTGATTTATTTTTAAGGCACACTCTTTGTGTGTGTTCCATTTTATACAGTAAATAAACAATAGAAATCATACTTTTTAGGGCTAATTGTATGAGAATGCCAGACGTTTTAATGTTGGTAAGTTATCTGGAGGCAGTTCATTTGTTTTTTAATCCTTTTTTTTTTTTTTAATCAAGAACACTTGTTTGATGTCAAGATCATAAGAAAAATAAGTTGTCTTCGAGAAAACTAGACAATTAATATTGTACGGTCTCTCTTTGGGCTCCAGTATGTTATTTCCGTTTAGAGCTTGTGGTACTTTACTGCTCGCGGACGCCGTTCTTGTCTCACAAATAGTCAAATTTGGTAAAATCTGAAGTTGGTTAACTACATTTACTAAAAATTTAGTTTTAGATAAAGTATAGTCATTTGCATCAGTTCAATTTAAAGGAAAAGTTCACCCAAATATTTAAATTTGCTGAAAATTTCCTCACTCTTAGGCCATCCAAGATGTAGATGAGTTTTTCTTTTCATGGAAACCGATTTAGTGAAGCGTAGCATCACATCACTTGCTCACCAATGGATGCTCTGTAGTGAATGGGTGCCATCAGAATGAGAGTCCAAACAGCTGATAACAGCTAATTTGTTTCTTACAAACACGCAGCTTTTCACTTCACAAGACGTTAACTGATGGACTGGAGTGGTGTGGATTATTGTGATGTTTTTATCAGCTGATTGACTCATTTTGACGGCACCCATTGACTGCAAAGGATCCATTGATGAACAAGTGATGCAATGCTACATTTCTCCAAATAAGTACAAGATATCTAGATCTTGGATGGCGTGAAGGTGGATTAAGTTTCAGCAAATTTGTATTTTTGGGTGTAAACTATTCATTTAAGCTGCTAAGTAACAAATCATTTGGAAGTCATATTAAACAACGATGTACCAAAAGTTTCTTAAAAAGCAACCTAGTCCACCCAAAACATATAAGAGCCTTTGAGACTGTGTGCAACATGTCAAATGTCATGAAATGTTCAATACAGACAGCAGTGACTGTGTTATGAAAAAGAAACGTCATTGAAAGCAATGCCAATGAAACACGGAAAGAAAACTAGAAAGTCATGACACTAACCTTGTTTTATTTTACGCTCTATGGCTCTTCACGTGGCAAAAATTATTGCAACCATGCACCAGAAAATCATTAGTGCAAAGCAAAGAACACAGAATCATTGTTTGCCTCCCATGAGTCGTAGACGTGACAAAACAAGAGCAGAAAAATAGTCTGAGACACTGAATGCCCTTCAGGAGTTCTGTAGGAAACCCCTCGTATTTTACCTGTGATACTGCTGGTGCTGCAGCTCCGTCTTTCTGTTTTCCTTCAGGTCCTTCTGTTACTGGCACAGCCGGATTGGCCACAACACTTTTCCACTCTAAAATTAAAGATCAAATTAAAAAATGTCACATATTAAGTCCTTCGAAAAACCATGATTAAAGAATAAACTAGAAGCTAAAGAAAGGTCATATGTGGGTGTTTACCTGGTTTGAGTGTTTCGGCATCAAGCATGCCTCCATCCTGAAGACTTTGAATATCATTGGGTTTCACTTTATCCCATGGGATATACGTGACACCCTGCTCCACGTCCCAAAACTTCTTCAAGTCTGTCTTTATGCCCTTATTCAACGCCCATGCGATCTGATTGAGGACAACAAGTCAAACAACTGCCAGCGATTCAAAACAAGCTAGTACACATGCAAACATGAGATCTGGGACGATCAGTAAAGTAACGCAATGAATCCAACAGCAAACACAACACATTAGGACTCTTTAAAGCATTTGTGTCTAGCTAGAAGTGTATTCACAAAAATAAAATAATAAAGACAATGATTATCAAAATTAACTTCTTACTTACCCATTAAATTAGTTACACAAATTTACTCATCCACAGAATGCTATGACTGACCATTGATTAAGCACTGTCTCCTAATCTAGCTTTCTAATAAACCTGGTACTGTAGACTATCAATATTGTTGGTTCTTTAACAACCCGTTTGTGTTCTTGGTGTGAATAAAGCATATGGTAAATGTATTCAGGAGAGTCATATAATAAGCAATAAGAACTCTAGACCAATAATCTTAACCCAAAACGTTGCAGACAGGAGGAAAAGGTTGGTTAGGGCACCTTAATATTTTTCTGGTTGACTTTAACAACCCCTCTGCTGAGTTTGTTCAGGGCCGTGTTGGCATCTTGTCTGTGCACCATGACGATGTAAGCACAACCTCTGGGAGGAATCATCTACAGAAACAGATTTAATAAAAACTGCTTTAACTTCAGTTAAAGAGTAAATACATGCTTACAAAAGAAAAGTAAAAAAGCCATCAATGAAAGAGAATTCATGTAAATATTCATACTGGTTTCACATTTGACTAATCCCGTGAGCCAAATTTCCATTGCAGAAGGATGCAAATTTTACCAGAAGGCTCTGTCCAATATTTAGTGAGCAGCCTTGTTGTCTACATAGGCAGCTGCATCATGTAGGAGACTTGTCTGTGCCTCATTTACAACACTTAAAAATAATATGTGGATAAGTGAACAAAACCATACTGAAACGCACATAAAAATGCAATGCATTTTGGGACTTCCATCTTTACATGTAATGCCTATAATGCTTTATGAACTACCATTGAAAAGTTTGGGGTCAGTAAGATTTTTTTTTTATATAATCAAACCGCATTTATTCGATATATAGAGTAAAAACATTAATATTGTAAAATATGATTAAAAATTTAAAACGACTTCAACAAAAGCAGAATTTTCAGCATCAGTATTCCAGTCTTCAGTGTCACATGATCCTTCAGAAATCATTCTTTATGAAAATATGCTGATTTGCTGCTCAAGAAACATTTATCATTATTAATGTTTTATAACAGTTGTGCTGCTTTAAAGAAAGTGTATCACAGTTTCTTAAAAAAAAATTATATATATATTAGTGGTGGGCCGTTATCGGCGTTAACGTGCTGCGTTAATGTGAGACTCTTATCGGGCGATAAAAAAAAATCTGCTGCGCATCGTCACGAAAGCGTATCTTTTTCACGTGATTTTAAGCCTTACCGCTTGTCGATTTAAACATTAAAGCATCCAAACACAAGACACGGAAAAGCTGAACAGAGTAGCTGGTTACTCACGCGCTGTGTTCGGTGCGCACGAGAGAGATCGAGAGCCGCGTATCAAACAAACAAACAAACAAAAAGACGTGAAAGAGCCCAATTCAGTACTCGCTGTGTTCTGGTGTTCAGGGCTCACGCAGAGAAAGGCGTCTCAAAACACTTAAACACCAAATCTGCTTCTTTTTGCTCTTGTGCCGACAAATACATACAACATATGTCAAAATATCCACCTTGGAAATTATGCTCGAAAAAACTGAAAGTAAACAGTTGAGGAAAAAAATGGGATGTGTATTATATTGGATGCGTTCATCGTCTCTTAAAGTGACCGCGCATAATTTAGCGACTGGCTGCTGTAATGTTAATCCAAGAAAATGAAAATGACTCACTGCTCTTGACTGAATTACTTTGTAGTTTTAACAGTCAAACCAAAAATTATTCAGACACCAGATATAATTTTTGATATATATATAGCAAAACTGTAATAATGTGAGAAATGTTGAAGGTGTCTGAATAAATGTAGGTTTGATTGTATATTTCATTTTTACATTGAAGACTATCCAGTGCTATTTTACATTTAATTATTTGGTTTCTGTAGCTTGACACCTACAAACTTGAAAAAAACAAACATTGTGTAAATAGCACAAATAAATAAAAATAAACGAAAATACAAATTAAACAATTTCAAACAGGGCCCACTGGTACAACCTTCACCGGGTCCCCGCTGACCCCAGCTACGGCCCTGCTCACGCCCGTTTCACACATACTCCGTCTGCAGTGCGTCTGCAGTCCGTGTGCGTTACGTATGTGGTGCAGCACGGACTCGATGTGCTTTCACACAGGACGCGTTTACAGTCCGCTACTCGGTACGTAAACGATCGCTGCACTGCTGCAGACGCATCGCTCCTGGAACACAACTGGAATCCGTTAACATGGGTGCGTAAAAAAATATGCAACGCATACGCACTGCAGACGGAGTATGTGTGAAACAGGAATAAGGTTGTTAGCACCTTGTGCAATGTGGAAGTAGTTTACAGCTTTTTCAAGCACTTTGTGATGCATTTTTGAAACAGGAGATGAGCCCCTTTTGTAATGCACCACCTAGCTTGATAAACCCCTTCTCAAAGACTTACTTACAAAGACTTTTTTTTTTTAGAAACTGTGATACACTCTCTTTCAGGAATCTTTGATGAATAGAAAATTCATAAGAGACATTGATTCACTTTTGTAACAATATAAATGACTTTCCTGTAACTATCAATTTAAAGCATCCTTTCAGAATAATTAAAATAATTAAAAAAAATTGTGCAGACTTCGAACTTCTGCACAGTGACGTGCATTGATATGATTGATCTATACACACATTGATGGACTCGATCTGTCCAAACTCCTCCATCAGACTCATGATGTCCTGCTGATGAGTCTTTTTGTCCAGCTGTCCCATCCATAGTGTAGTACTGCACACTAAAACCAACAGACGAAAACACTCCTGAACAGCACATCAGTACAACAGCACAATAAGATCACGTCTAACATTTATTAGTGCTACAAAAAAAAAAATACCCCTACACATTCTATTTCATGTTTACAAAAACTGTGGTAAGGCTTCACTGTAGTAAACACAATTTTAAGATAAGGTGGTGTGCTCTCACCACTGAGAGTTTCCTTCTGGACAGGCGGAAGTCCCTTCTGTCGCCGCTCTCGCTCTTTCTCTCGGCCTATCCTCTCCTCAGATCGCGCCCGTGGGGAACGGCCTCGGCGCCCTCTGGATCGGGAGCGTGTGCGGTGAAGCCTCAACCGCTCTTGGCGGGAATGTGAGCCGGATCGCGATCTTCGTGAGCGTGATGACGAACGTCTTCGTGGAGACCTGGGAGAAGACACAAAATTCAGAAAATCAAACAGAAATCTTTTTAAGAGACTTTAAGTTCAAGAACATTCATTAAACTAGGGCTGCACGATATTGGGAAAATCTCTCTCTCTCTCTCTCTCTCTCTCTCTCTCTCTCTCTCTCTCTCTCTCTCTCTCTCTCGCGCGCGCTCTCTCTCTCTCTCTCTCGCGCGCGCGCTCTCTCTCTCTCTCTCTCGCGCGCGCGCTCTCTCTCTCTCTCTCTCGCGCGCGCGCTCTCTCTCTCTCTCTCTCTCTCTCTCTCTCTCTCTGTCTCTCTCTCTCTCTCTGTCTCTCTGTCTCTCTCGCGCGCGTGCTCTCTCTCTCTGTCTCTCTCTCGCGCACGCTCTCTCTCTCTCTCTCGCGCGCGCGCTCTCTCTCTCTCTCGCGCGCGCTCTCTCTCTCTCTGTCTCTCTCGCGCACACTCTCTCTCTCTCTCTCTCTGTGTCTCTCTCGCGCACGCTCTCTCTCTGTCTCTCTCGCGTGCACACTCTCTCTCGCTCTCTCTCTCTCTCTTTCTCTCGCGCGCTCTCTCTCTCTGTGTCTCTCTCGCGTTCTATCTCTCTCTGCCCTGTTAAACTTGCATGTGTTTTTCAGTCCTGTCAATGAAAAAACGTTCACTCTATGATGGTTAAGCTGTGCAATTAATCTGCGAATCACATTCGTCAAGGGCCGGGGAGCAGCTGGCCCGTACAGTTAATGAATAACAGATCAACTACGACAGCCTACATCGCACATCGCGATATCGATGCTTAAACGACACATCGTGCAGCCCTACATTAAACACACCTTGATCTCGTCCGTCTGCTGGCTCTTCGATCTCTTCCATCATGCACCGAGCATTCGGTCTCAGCTGAAGCCTGAAATTAATCAAACACAAACTGTATGTGATTTTGACCGAACTGATATGTGCAATCTTATGTCAAAGTTCAGCAATTTTAGCATTTACATATTGTTCTATATTTTTCACAATGCGGAAAACATGGAATGGAATTTACTGCACAACACGGAATGTCACCGAATTTGGCAAATGTTTAATGAATAAAGTACAACTGTACACCTAATCAAATAGCAAAGCTACATTTTAAAAGATTAATTACATAGTTAATGTTTTATGGCTTCATTTGATTACCACCGGTTTTGATAATACATATTAAATTATAAATACAGAAACACTGAAACAGACAACAAAATAATTTCTGGAAAAATAAATAAAATGTAAAAATGCAGATGAATTATCAAATTGCTAAAGTTTCATGAATTCATTTGACCAGACATGCTTATTGATTATTAAACCATTAAAGGTGAATACGGTACTGACATAAAAAAAAAATAAAAAAACACTTGTTTATATATATATAAATGTGTTTTTTAGAAATTGATTCTGAACTGTAAAAGTTTCATGAATTTAATTAGATATGATTTTTTTATAAATACTATGAAACCATCAAAACAGAACCGCTCATTTAAGTTTCAGTAAGAGCTCTACTTGGACTGGTGAGGACATTTTGACCTGTGATGTATGTTAATATCTGGTGAAGATGCTCCATACCTGCTGTAGCTGCTGGGTTATACTATCATCAAAGACTTGAGGAGTGTTATCTGCTATCTGGGTCTGAACGATCACTGGGAACTCATGCAGTGCCACCTGACCCTGGGATGGGACTTGACCCTGCATCTGCGTCTGGACATGAAGAAACCATCTGATACATTGCATACATTATTTTGTCATGCCCTCATTTTTTAAAGCTCAGCAGGTCAGAGTAAATACCTGGCTAACCATCTGACTCAGAAGATGAGCTTGCAGGGCTTGCTGTAAATCTGGGGGGAGGTTTCTGTAAAGAATGAAAATATTAAATCAATACCTGCAAAAAAAATAAATGATATTTCACCATATGTGAACTGAAAGAAATGAGTTTATGTCGTCCTACATGGTGATGGGAGCAGCAGGAGCTGGTTCAGTCTTTTCCTCCACAGGCTCGGGGTCATCATCATAATCAAAACGATCCAGCAGAGACTGAGTCAAACCACAAACACAGTGTTACAGAATCAATTCACTCTGCGCTTTCTATACTGCTGCTATCTCCCAGATGCTAATCTATTCATACCCGAAACAGACATTAGTGTTTTCAATAGAACTGACGTCGACACAGAAATTTAAAATAATGTGACGATATCAGCGGATCAGTCTATAAGAAGATTATTACGGATCCCGTGTGTCTGTGAAAGCGATGATCATTGTAGCCAATCACAGACATAACTGTTGAGAGCGTGAACACAATGGCCAATCAGAGCTGTTTAAGAAGCCGGTCAACAGCACTCAAAATGCTGATATTGTCAGATTTTTTTAATTTCCATACTTTTAACAACACTTACAGACAGGATCAGGATATATGAGTAATGTAAAAATGGTTGAAAGCATCGAATTGACTGACTGCTTACCTTAGCTAAAGATGTTTTCTGCTCAGGGGGCGGGGCAGTGGACTGAGGAAGCCCCGCCCCTCCGACCTGCTGGAGAGTTTGGAGCAGCTGCTGTAAATGAAACACGTAGCAGATTAAATATCAAAATATAAATATTTCAATGGCCGCACAAGCAGTGTTATTTCAGTATTATTTAGATTATATATTTTAATTGAAACTTTTTTTTGCATATTTCGATATAGCTTTAATTTATTTTTGTTTCAGTATTAGTTCTAAAAACGTTAATACTTCAACGAATACATTTCACCAACACTATGAAGAAAGTCAAGCATCTCTAACAGCTACACAATACAAAACTGAAAATGTGCACTCTATAGGATGCATTCTGAAACCATTTTTACCCAGAAACTGCTAGTAAATTAAAACAAATAACAACAACAACAAAGACATTTAAGTAGAAAGACTGAAATAGTATTTTCTACAACATACTAATCTTGGTTTCATTTACAATTTCTAAAAAGTAATGTTTTATTGCTCCATTGCACTCTTATGCTCAATAATCTGTAACTGAATGTATGAAGTCTACATCAGTGCAGACATTTTCAGAAAGAGAGCTGTATTCGAGTGCAGTGTAGGGCTGTCGCGATAACCGCAATATTGTAATGCCGCGCTATTGACAAGCAAACCGCAGAGGAAAGATAGCAACCGCAGAAACCGCGGCAACCGCAGTGTTCAGTTTTTTTTTTATGAGGCTATGGCCTTCTTGTTTTTTTTTCAATTTGTCACTGTGCATTCAATGTTAAATAAATGAATGATACAATATGGTTACGACTGTAATTTTCTCACGAGCCGTTGTAGCTTCGTTTGTTTTGAATAGGCCGGCTGAAACGATGGGAGGCGCTCGATCTCGTACCAAAACCTAATTTCACGTCGCCAGTTTGGGAACATTTTGGCTTTCAACCCAATGAAAAGGGCGAGCCAGTGAATATAGATGAGCCGATATGCAAAATTTGCTGCAAAAAGGTTCCTGTGACGCGGCCATACATCTAATTTGAGGTCATCGGGACAAAACGCTTAGCGTGAAAAACGCTTAACGTGGTTTAATGTACCAATACAGTGATATTAACAGACCAAACTCACTAAACATCATATTAATAAAGTATACTATCTACAAAAAAATCAGATGATCCCTGAATATGAATTCAACACGTTTAATAACACGTTAAGCCTTTTCCTCCCATAGAAAACCATCATAAGGCTTAACGTGTTATTAAACGACTTGCATTCATATTCAGGGATCATCTTTTTTTTTTTTTTTTTTTATATATAATATACTTTATTAAAGTATACTTTATTAGTATAATGTTTAGTGAGCTTGGTTTTTTAAAAATCACTGTCTTAGTACATTAAGCCACATTAAGCGTTTTCTTATAACGGTTTTCTATGGGAGGAAAAGGCTTAACGTTTATAGAGTTGCATTCATATTCAGGGCTCATCTAATTTTTTTATACTTTATTAGCATGATTTTTAGTGAGTTTGGTCTGTTAATATCACTGTCTTAGTACATTAAGCCATGTTAAGCGTTTTTCACGGTAAGAGTGTCCCCTGTCATCCAGCGCAGCTGCCCCCTCAAGCATCAGGTCGCAGACCAACATCAAAAAGAACAGCTGAGACCGGCCGACAGTTAGGAGTAGCTGAAGCCTTTGTGAAATCTGTAAAATACAGCCGTGAAAGTAACAGGCATACCTGCTGAAGTCACGGACAACCTCTGCGTCAGTGCCCATACCCAAGAGAGCGAGAGCAGATAACGAGCTCACACATGCTATCTGCTTGAGGAGTGCATCGACTCCAACGCGAATCCACTGTCCTGGTGGGCCAGTGGTGGCGCGATAATCAGTCTAGATTTCCGCTGCTGTCCAAAGTCGTGCGCAAATACGTGTAATACATGTTAGAACTCTTTGATTTCTTCAAAAAAAAAATATATTGGAAAATGCATGTTCTTGTTGCTGTTTGGCATTTAACAATAAACAAAAATGTTTTAAAACGTGTCTCTCTGTCAGTTAAAAAAGCAACAATATATGCTACATAACTCAACGATAGAGCTTTGTATGCAGCAAAATCAGGATAAATTATGTAAAAAAAAAAAAAAAAAAAAAAAAACGGCGGTAATACCGCATATCGCGCTATTGAGCCACCCATAATAACCACAGGGGAAATTTCTTAACCGCAACAGCCCTAGTGAGTGTTGTTTTACCTCGATGCCGCCTGTGCCCTGGAGGAGCTGGGCGACTGCAGCGAGGGCTGGCTCTGGCACTGGCATCGGCACGGCTGGAAGTGCTACAAAAAGAGAAGAAAACGGCACTTTAACAGGCTGTTAGTTTGAATAGGATACGGGTTACAGTCAAGTATATGCATGATTCACAAGTTTAGGCTCAGTAAGATTTTTTTTGTTGTTGTTGATGGAAAAAATGCAACGAAATTCAGCAAAAAATGCATTATATTATTAATCAAATTAGACATTTATAATGTTACAAAATGTAAATTTTAAATACATGCTGTTCTTTTGAACTTTCTATTCAAAGAATCCTGAGAAAAACAGCAGCACAGCTGTTTTTAACATTGATAAGTGACACTGAACACTGGAGTAATAATGCTGAATATTTCACATTTCAGCACAGGAATAAATTACATTTTAAAATATATCACAACAGAAAAAAGTTATTTTGAACTATAAAAAATTTATATTATTTTTACTGTGTTTTTTTGATCAGATAAATGCAGCCTTGGAGAGAAATCTTACCAACCCCAAACTGTTGAACGCTAGTGTAAATTTAAAGGCCTGGTACAAAACCTAGAGTAAAGCATAATGACAATGTGATTATTGTTTTTATTTACCAGCAGCTGGTATTAAATTCTCCACAAGAGGTAGTACAGGGGCTGTGGCCATGTCTAACAGCGGCTGAATGATGTCCATGCTAAACACGTCATTCTTCTGCCACAGATTCAACACACGCAATATCTTCCCCTACATTTCAACACACAAAATCCACCAATAAAATCCACCTGCACAGAAACATTTCAGTGTAATTTCACTCTAAATTCTGTGATTCAGTACCGTATCGTCAGCTGGGCACTGGAAAAGGTTCTGAAAGGTAACTGTGAAGTTTTTCAAAAACCTCGGAGCGAACACATCCTTGTCTGTGCCGAACTGATTCCTGGACTGTCGGATAATTGAGTCGACCACATACAGACCAGCAACCTTTAGATCTGGTTTACACTGATGGAAAAAAAGAAATCATCGTCAATCAATCTTTACCTTGCCATAACAGCGATCATCAGTACAAGAACATCGGTATATTGTTTATTACATACCCTCTTGATGAACTTCTCCACGATTTGAACAACGTGCTTGTAAAGCTAACAAAGCAGATCATAAAAATTCAGTCTGTAAACTCAAATAAACAACTATCAGCATCAAACTGGGTAGAAATGAGAATTTTAATTCATTTCTCTTCTACCATGTAAAATGAATGAGTGCCGTCAGAATGAGAGTCAATCAGCTGATAAAAACATCACAATAATCCACACAACTCCAGTCCATCAGTTAACATTGAAGTGAAACATGAAGTGAAAAGCTGCATGTTTGTAAGAAACCAATCCATCATAAAGGCTTTTAACCGTCACTTTTGGCCGAAATACAAGACCATAATAAGTCCAAAAGTCCATGTTTTCACTTGAAAATAGGGCTGTGCAAAAAATCTAATGTGATTTTCATGCACATCTCATCAGTAAAGACGCTCCTGTAATTAGAAGTATATCTCCAGCACGTGCGTTCGGATCAGGGTTGCCAGGTTTTCACAACAAATCCTGCCCAGTTGCTTCTCAAAACTAGTCCAAAACTAAAGTCCAATCGCGCTTCCAGGAGGTTCCCCGATAAAAATTGCTTCCCGGGGTTACAATATAAGTTTTTTAGCAGGGTTGCCTTGGTAAAATTACTGGGATCGCTTCGACCCGCGGACATGAAAAATAACCACAGACTTGGCAACACTGGTTGGCATTTACTACACCGAGCCGTAATTCACTGACAATCTACACAAAACCGATGTTAAAATCTCAGGCGATTATTTGTCGATTTTGAAAACGATTTTGTGTTAGTTGTCGGTAGACTACGGTAGTAACTGCCGCTCCACCTGAACCAGTGTTGCCAAGTCTGCGATTGTTTTTCATGTCCGCGGTTTGAAGCAACCCCAATACAAATAACGTGATATTTAGCCCCTAAAATGCGAATTTTACCAAGACAACCCTTCCAAAAAATGTATATTTTAACCCCGGGAAGCAATTTTTATTGGGGAGCCTCCTGGAAACGCGATTGGGCTAGTTTTGGACTAGTTTTAAAAAGCAACTGGGCAGGATTTGTTGTGAAAACCTGGCAACCCTGATCTGAACGCACGTGCTGGAGATATACTTCTAATCACAGGAGCGTCTTTACTGATGAGATTCGCATTCGATTTTTTGCACAGCCCTACTTGTAAACAATGCTTGATCTGTGCAGATTTCTCTCCTGATTCAGATAAGATGAGTTTGCCACTAGAGAAAGCTATATTATTGATAGAACTCTTATTTTTTACTCAGAAAACAATGATTTTAAGTTGATGACATGATGGATTTGTTTCTTATAAACATGCAGCTTTTGGTTTCACAAGACATTAACTGATGGACTGAAGATGTGTGAATTATTTTTATCAGCTATTTGGACTCTCATTCTGACAGCACCCATTCACTGCAGAGGATCAATGAGGCTGAGCTACTTTTCAGCAAATATTCATTTTCCGAAATTAAGCATTATCAGTATACGACTGTGCATGTAAAACACATATTTCAAACTGCGAACTCAAAATAATTGGAACACAAATTAAATCATTTTTCATAATTGATCAAAATCCTTTTCTTATTTCTGTCCTGACTTACCTTGATAGCTTTGATTCCTGCTTTGGTTACAGACATCATTTTGGCTCGAGAGATTGGGGGAGTCATGTCCATCATGGACAACATCTACAGGGAAGAAACAGGATAATATAGATCATGTCAAAATTAATAAAACATTAATTAAAATTTAACCTCATAACAAACGTCAGATCTCTGTTTAGAGATTAGGGATGCCTTTATACCACTCATCAAGAGTTAATCAACTCTATATTCAATTATATTACAACAAACAGGTTAAAACCAGATTAACCTGTTAACTGTCACTCACATTTTTTAATAGTTGAAAGTGCATGATCCAAAGATAAAAATTTGTATAATTCATGACTGAAAACATTTTGTAACATAATTTTGATGTACCATTTTCATTGTAATGCAATGTTTGATTTTAAAATGGGTTTCAAAGGATGAATTTTGAGATTGTATGTTTTCAAGTGATATATAATTTCTGATGATTTCTAAAGTGTGATAGAGAAAAAAAAGGCAACAAATAAAATTTTTTTTTTTTGACAAAGGTCAGAACTTCTGTAATGATGTAGGTTTTTGGGGTGCTCTCTTGCCATAAATTAATCGATTACTTTTCCTACATAATTTTTAACAAAAAAGATTGGTAAAATATCTATTTAGGAGTCTTAGACCTTTCCGACGATATGTAGTTGGTCATGATTAGATTAGGATTTAATTGTAATATAGTGAAGTAAACGTAGAAGGTCCACCGAGGTGACCGGTGGCAGTTAACAGGTTAAATCCCTTAAAATAATGTGTATCTCTTAATAAACCATAAAGGTGCTGTTAATTTAATTAGGCGTAGCACGAAGAGGTGGAAGATCACTAAATAAACTTAATGTATACTCATATCACATCTGTTGAACTATATTTCAGGTTATATTTGAGTTTAGAACATTAAACTGCATAAATATATGACACTGATCCATCAGAGAACAGTAAACACATATAAAACACGGTTTTGGAGTAACAACGATAAGCGGGAAAAGGCAAATAAAACGCAAATTCTCACCTCCCCGTTAAAAGCGTTCACCGCTTCCATGTCCATGAGCGTTATTAACTCAAATATATATTAGATATAGTCTCCTGGACTCGAATAAACATTTGTAAAGTGGATTTTCGCGACTAGGCCACATGAGATTGACGCTAATCTTCCGTCCGCGAGCGTTGAGGAGCGATGAGTGTGCGGGGAGACAGCGCCGCGTGGCGGACCGGAGGACATCTGCGATCACTGCTCATGTGTTTTAAAGCAGCCATGGCAGCATTTATTTTATTATATATAAAGTTAAAAAGAACTGCATTTATTTAAAATAGAAATATTTTGTAACAATATAAACTACTGTTTAAACAAGTTATTTATTTTTTTATTTTTTTAAAGAAGTGCTTTTGTTCAGCATGTTGAAACTGTTAAAGAATAAAAGCATTTCTTGGGACAGCAAAGTGATAATTAATATATATATATCAAATAAATGCTGTTCTATTTAACTTTATTAATCAAAAAAGAATATCTATATCTATCTATCTATCTATCTATCTATCTATCTATCTATCTATCTATCTATCTATCTATCTATCTATCTATCTATATATATGGTGGTGGTGCTAGCGCAGTGGATAAGACACATGTCTTTGGTGTGAGAGACCCGGGTTCGAATCCACTGTGAGGCACCAATGTGTCCCTGAGCAAGACACTTAACCCCTAGTTGCTCCAGAGGTGTGCGACCTCTGACATATGTGGCAATTGTAAGTCGCTTTGGATAAAAGCGTCAGCTAAATGAATAAATGTAAATGTAAATGTAATATATATATATATAGCAGCAAAACTGTTTCCAACATTGATAATAAATCAGCATATTAGAACGATTTCTGAAGGATCGCGTGACACTGAAGAAGACTGGAGTAATGATGGTAAAACAGAAAATAATAATAAAAATCTGCTTTGCATCACAGAAATAATTTATATTTGACATTATATTACAATAGAAAACCGTTATTTTATATGATAATAATATTTTACAGTATTACAGTATTTTTGTGGTCAAATTATGAACAGAATGACTTCTTTAAAACATGTTAAAATCTTACTGATCCCAAAATGTGTGCATGTATGTATTTATTTATTGATTTATGTATTTATTTATTTATTTATTTAAACTCAGAAATATGGCAGTATCCATATTTTTCCAATAAACAAACATATAAATAAATATAAAAAATGTCCTTCATATAAAATAGTATAAGTGAACTATGTCAACAAGAATATACAAGTTTCCAGTTGGGACTTTTATTTTTAAATATAGGCCGTTTCCATGTTGTTCTCATCAAACGTGAACTTTTATTTTGAAGTTTTAAGTGTTCCGGTGACCAGCTGCGATCATGCCGACAGTCAGTGTGAAGAGAGATCTGATCTTTGAAGCTCTGGGACAGAAATATAGTAAGTGTTTCACATGTATGTGGTTTAAAGGGTGAGCCCGTTCACGAGTGTGTTTTTAGAAGGAAAGTGTGCTCAGTTTGTGTGTGATTGTGTCTGCATCTGTTGAGATCATGGAGGAATGTCTTAATAAAACAAATGACATGTTATAGATCACATATCCTACTGTTCCATTTCATCATTACTGAACGAATTCATTTCGAGACTCAAAACGAATTTAAATGACATTTCTCCGGTGTGTCGCAGCGATTGCATCAGATTCAGATTATTCCAAAATTTGACTGAATTCAGGAATTATTTTGTCTTATATTTAATGTATGTATTTTTTAGTCTGATGCTGCTTAGCTACTGTAGTGCTTTATGTCTTTTAATCTAGCGTTAGTTTTTATTCGTCATTCATTCATTTGAAAAGCTGATATGTCATATTCGACGCCCGTTGATGACGCAATCATAATGCGTCTCAAAATGTCATGCTTTAAATAATCTATCTATCTATCTATCTATCTATCTATCTATCTATCTATCTATCTATCTATCTATCTATCTATCTATCTATCTATCTATTAGTTGTTGCTGATTTGCATGCTTTGAGATGTGCAACGTTTCCCTGTTTGCATTGTGCGTTTATGTGATGGAATTGATAATCTTTATTTATTTATTTATTTTTCTATCCACATTTTAGCTGATGAAGAATTTGATGAACTATGTTTCGAGTTTGGCCTCGAGCTGGACGAAATCGTAAGTTATATGAAACTGTATTTGTTTAAAATTAGTTTTTTATTAACAAGTTATTGTAGTTTTACCTTCCATGTAATTTATTTATATATATATATATATATATATATATATATATATATATATATATATATATATATATATACATATACACACACACGCACACAAACAGACATATATAAATTATAATTATAGAATTTTGTGTGTATGCATATGATAAGAAATGTATAATATATAGTAATAATGAAATGTTAAAAATATATACATTTAATGTTTAAAACTATAGCAATTTTAAGATTTTTTATATAGTTTACAAATTATGTATTTATAGTAATTAAGTTATATAAATATACATCTATAATTTCTATAATATAGATATTTTTTGTGTGTATATATAAGAGTTATATAATGAAATATATATATATATATATATATATATATTGTGTCTGTGTCTCATTTGTAGACATCAGAGAAGGAGATCTTGAGCCGTGAGCAGGGAGATGAGAAGGCAGAAGGAGCGTCTGATGTCGTGCTGTATAAGATCGATGTGCCAGCGAATCGCTATGATCTCCTTTGTCTGGAGGGTCTCGTCAGGGGTCTGCAGGTCTTCAAGGAGAAGTGAGACTCAGTGTTTGGGGTTCCGCTGTCAGATTCGGTGTTATGGTCTTTAAATGGCTTGGTTTTGTTGTGCTTTTAGGTTGGAAGCTCCCCGGTACAAGCGTGTGAGTCCGGCGGACAGAGGAGAGCCTCAGCGGCTGCTCATAACAGACGAGGTTCATATCAGAGTCGTATTTCAGCTTAGAGGTTTAATTATATTGATTTCCTAAAAGCTCAAGTACAGTGAGAAACCATCAGCAATGGTTAAGAATAGAGAGGGAGATCATTTAAATGAATGTAATGGCAGTGGTGCTGATATTAGAGAATATTCCGTGTTTATCTAGACGGCGTCTGTGCGGCCACACGCTGTAGCAGCTGTACTGCGCAACATCAGCTTCACTCAGGAGCGATACGAGAGCTTCATAGAGCTGCAGGAGAAACTGCACCAGAACATCTGCAGGTCAGTCAGCACTCAGTGGTTTATTATGAGAAGATGAACTCTGATGTTTTATCACTCTGTTCTTCTCCCATCAGGAAAAGGACCCTGGTTGCGATAGGAACTCATGATTTGGACACCATCTCCGGTCCATTCACTTACACAGCCAAACCTCCAGGCGAGATCCGCTTCAAACCGCTCAATCAGAGCAAAGAGTACACCGCCGCTGAGCTCATGAGTCTCTATAAGGTGACATTTGATTGGCTGTTCTGGCCAGAATAGGTTAATAATTGTTAACTAAAACCATTAAAAATAATTTAATTCCTTAAAAATTATTTTTATTATTATTATTATTATATTTTATCTAGTTGCCTTAGCAACATTTCTAATTTTGTCTTTACGTTAAAAAAAAAAAAAAAAAAAAAAAAAAAAACTAATAAAAATGACAAAAACAAGAAAATTACAAATTACTTTTATTTTTAGAAAATATTCGTAAAAATCTTATTCAATATACTACATAAAATGTACAGTATGTGGTGTACAATGTATTAAATACATAAATACATCAAAGAGGTCATGAACTGCCTTTTATTTATTATTTTGTAATGTTCTCTGGATGTAAACAAATCCACAGTAAAATGAAGTGAGCAAAGGACCAAGTTCTAACTGACCCTGTCTGGAACTTCATTAAAAATAAAGTTCATCCACTCTATTCTAATGTTGGGATCAGAAGGAAGGCGATGCAAAGAAAGAGTTTTCCACAGCTATGCACTGTACAATGTCTTGTTGTCTACAGAGCATCTTTGTCATTTGGTTTCTGCGTAGACCTGTGTTTGCCTCATTATTTACACTACATGCATAAATCTGTGGGTGGGGCTAATCTGGCAGTGATGTCTAATCAGTGGGCGGGGCTAAACAGTGATGTATAATCAGGCGGGGCTAAACAGGCAGTAATGTATACTCAGTGGGTGGGGCTAAACATACAGTTATGTGTAATCAGTGGGCGGGGCTAAACAGACAATAGTGTGAAAACAAAAGTGAAGTGACATTCAGCCAAGTATGGTGACCCATACTCAGAATTTGTGCTCTGCATTTAACCCATCCGAAATGCACACACACAGAGCAGTGAACACACACACACACTGTGAGCACACACCCGGAGCAGTGGGCAGCCATTTATGCTGCGGCGCCCGGGGAGCAGTTGGGGGTTCGATGCCTTGCTCAAGGGCACCTAAGTCATGGTATTGAGGGTGGAGAGAGAACTGTACATGCACTCCCCCCACCCACAATTCCTGCCGGCCCGGGACTCGAACTCACAACCTTTCGATTGGGAGTCCGACTCTCTAACCATTAGGCCCCGACTTCCCTCAAAACATAGGCATGTTCGACTTGAAGCAGCGCTGCACAGAATGATCTTTGTATGACATCAAAGTACCGTGAGAGTGTATCGAATGCATTGGATCCGTGTGCTTTCTTATCGCTCTTGCGGTACTTTGATGTCATACAGCGATCATTCTGTGCAGCGCTGCTTCAAGTCGAACGTGCCTATTGATGTATAATCAGTGGGTGGGGCTAAACAAGCAGTGATGTATAATCAGTGGGTGGGGCTAAACAGGCAGTGATGTATAATCTGTGGGCGGGGCTAAACAGGCAGTGATGTATAATCTGTGGGCAGGGCTAAACAGGCAGTGATGTATAATCTGTGGGTGGGGCTAAACAGGCAGTAATGTATAATCAGTGGGCGGGGCTAAACAGGAAGTGATGTAGAAGCAGCCATTGATCTTCTGTGGAGGCGGAGTTTAGCCACACTAATACGTCATTAAGTGACACATTCCACAAGCTGTCATTTTTAGCAGATCGGCTTCAATATAAGCAGTTTTAAGACTAATGAAAAAGTTTTGAGTTCTGAAACTTGCAAGATGTTTTTAAAGTACAATGAGCTCTCATATATCAAAAGATCAAGAGAATTTTGATTTCTCAATTCATGAGTCCTTTAATACATTACTAGCTTGTCAATGTATTTGTCAGATCTTGTATCTTTAAGAGATTCTTCCTCAGATTGCATCGTTTAACAAGTTTAAATGAACACAATCAATCTTAATGTTCATAAGTTGTTTTATTAATATTTAATGTCTTGTAGACTGACAGTCATCTGAGACACTACCTCCACATCATCGAGAATGAACCTCTCTACCCCGTCATATATGACAGTAATGGAGTCGTCCTATCTATGCCTCCGATCATCAACGGTGAGTTAAACACACACATATGCATTCACAGACACACAGATAGATCATTTCATTCTGTTCATCTTTAGGCTTTGTGATTTTGTTGATCAGTTTTCTGGATCTGTTAATGGAAACACTGTTAGTCTAAAGTTTAGTTTTTCTCTCTCTCAGGGGACCACAGCAAAATCTCATTAAACACAAAGAACATTTTCATCGAGTGCACGGCCACAGACCTCACAAAGGTGAACCGCTTTACCTTTATACTGTTTTGAAATAACTAGTGCTGTCAAATGATTAATCACGATTAATCGCTTTCAAAATAAAAGTTTTTGTTTATATAATATATGTGTTTGTGCGTGTGTGTGTGTGCTGTGTATATTTCTAATGTATAAATACACACATGTATGTATATATTTAAGAAAAATTTTAAGTTTATATTATAAATATTTATATATGATATAATTTATATTAACATAAATATACATGCAAATATTTGTAAACATATATGCTGTATTTATGTGCTTTTATATATAACAATAAATATACACAATATGCACACACATATTATATAAACAAAAACTTTTATTTTGGATGCGATTAATCGTGATTAATCATTTGACAGCACTAGTAATAATACAATATACACACTACAGTTCAAATGTTTGGAGTCTGTAAGATTATTATTTATTTTTTTAAAGAAATTAATACTTTTTCAGAAATGATGCATTAAAATCATAAGTGACAGTGAAGTCATTTATAATGTTCCAAACGAATGCGGTTGTTTTGAACTTTCAATCTATCAAACAATCCTTAAAAGTAAGTAAGAACTGCAGCATGCTTTTAAACATGAAAAGTGTTTTCTGTGTGTGTTTGCAGGCGAAGACCACGCTGGACATGGTAGTGACCATGTTTAGTGAGTACTGTGAGGAACCGTTCACGTGAGTATCCTTGTTTCATAGCATCTCCAGTTTTCATGTTGTTCAGGACTGAGATGTTTATTGTCTCTCTGTTTAGGGTTGAGGAGGCAGAGGTTGTCTATCCTGATGGCAGATTGTGTGTGTATCCCGTATGTATTCAGTTTAAAACTCGTTTGTAATCACACTCATTCTCTGAACTGATCACACAGCTGCACTGAAATGAAAGGGATGAAAATTCTCTCATCATGTACTAACTCTTTTTTTTTTTTACGCACACAAATATATTTTTGTGCTACATATACAGAGATTAACTTTTATACAGGACTAAATATGAAATCTTGTTGCTGACAGGAGCTTGCGTACAGGACGGAGACGCTGTCTGGGGACTTCATCAACAAAAGAGTTGGGATCAGGTGAGCACTTCATAATCAATATTTCATTTGAACCTTTCCTCCGCTTCGGTCAGTAGATTGAACCCTGATCATCACGCTCTCTGTGTTGTCTCTCAGTGAATCGTCAGAAAGCATCGCTCAGCTGCTGACCCGGATGTGTTTGAGGTCAGAGGTCAGCGGCGAGGGCGGTCTGATCCAGGTTGAGATCCCGCCCACCCGGGCTGATGTCATCCATGCCTGTGACATCATGGAGGACGCCGCCATAGCGTACGGCTTCAACAACATCGTCAGGAGCACGCCGCACACATACACCATAGCCAATCAGGTTTGAGAACAACATTGATTCTGACCAGTTCAACTTGAGATCACTTTAAAGTGACTTTATGGCTCTTTACATGTGTTTTTATATTTGCAGCTCCCTCTAAATAAGCTGACAGAGTTACTGAGACAAGACCTTGCAGCCGCTGGGTTTACTGAAGCACTGACATTCGCTTTGGTTAGAAATCACTTCTTTCTCTTATATTCTGCATGGGTTTTTTTTTCTCTTGAAGTCTGAAAGCATTTGTCATTTAATTTTCATGGGCATTTTCTCCCTCTCTCTGACCATTAAAATTGAAAAGTTCATTTTTGCAAGATTTGTGCATGTAAATAATCTCTGTTATTAGGGCTGGGTAGACATTTCACGAATCTAATCTATCCCGATTCAATTCAATATCAATTTGTCCGGTTAATTATCAGGTACAGTACTTGTCGATTATTCTTAAGGAAAACAATCTCTCTACTAATACTGTTAACTATACAGGGATCCCTGTCAGATAGTACATTACTTCGTTATTACAGGTTCAAATTAACAACGACACTAAAATAAAAACTATGTTGTATACAAACAAAATATGTAATATAATGTATTACATATTTATATACCCATATCATTGAAACAAAGATTATTGAAATCGTAAACCCAGTCCTGTTTGCTATGATTGGCCAGCCCCCTCATTAATATTTTTTTATTGCATTTATAACATCATTTTTGTGCGATGGTGTATTTGTAACGACACATTGTCATAGCAAGCTGACAGATTCAACAAATCACTTTTTAAAATTAGTATTTAAAAATAAATCTTGAGTTTGTGAGTCATTTTGAGTGATTAATTTCAATAGTTGATTAAATTGAAGTAGCAGCAGATGTTTCATTCTGTGTTGTGACGTACAAGTGTAATGGAATATTGAATAATAATAATAATAATAATGATTATTATTGGTTATTGCATTTTGATTAAAAGTAACCTGGTAAAAAAATGCATGCATGAATCATTCAAAAAAAGATCAGTAACATGCACTTAGAAAATAGATAACAGATAGAAGATCCCCTTATAATCGTCTGATAAAATTTCAACATTGGTTGTTCTGTATATTTGTTTTTGGAAACAGCCTCAAGAACGATGTAAAAAAAGACATGTTGTCTATTTTTTGCCTTTGCATTATTTTCATATTATTATCATATTTTCCATGTCATGACTGCTTTAAAATGGTCTTTTCCCCTCTCTGCAGTGCTCCGGAGAAGATATCGCAGATAAACTCAGGAAAAACATCGCAGAAACCAGAGCCGTCCACATCTCCAACCCAAAGACTGCCGAGTTTCAGGTACTTACAGAAGATTCGTTTGGGATTTCTCACATCTGTTCAGTAGTGAGGTTATACTAACTAACCCGTACTTTCCTGTAGGTGGCGCGCACCTCTCTTCTTCCTGGACTCCTGAAGACAATCGCTGCCAACAGGAAGATGCCCCTTCCTCTCAAACTGTTCGAGATTTCAGACGTCGTCCTGAAGGATGAAACAAAAGGTGTGTTTGATGTCCTCATGCTAATATGCTAATAATTCTGCAGTCACTGAACTTCATCTGTCTGGCAGACGTAGGAGCCCGTAACAACAGACGTCTGTGTGCTGTTTACTACAACAAGAGCCCGGGATTTGAAGTCATCCATGGACTTCTGGACCGGGTCATGCAGCTACTAGACGTCAAACCGGGCCGTAATCAAGGATACCACATCCAGGCGGCCGAGGGTGAGTCATAAATGTTAAAAGTCAACATGGTGTCTTTCCTGTGATCGCTTCGTACACCTGTTTTATGAGCGCTCGGAGTCATATTCAAAGATTTATTTAAGTGGTTAATATTTAATAGCATTTATGTGTGTGAAGTAAGTCAGCAAAATCAAAATAGGAGGTGTTATATAATTCTTTTGGATGGACTTTTTATCATTACTGGATTATTTTGATTTTTTTATTATGCTTCTGTTCTTGTTTTCCTCCTTTTATTTTCTCTGGATGGACGGAAGAAGCTAAAGTCTGATATTTCTATATTTAATTTCTTTATTCATGTTCGTGGTCTTATTGTGAATGATTCTTCAGTGCATTTTCAGTGTTGTTATTATTTACTAAATCTTAAACTATTAAAGATTATTTTAATGAATTTAGAAAAAGGTCAACTGAAATAAAATATAATACAAAAATTGTCTAATATATAATAAATTGAATAAATATGTATATTATATAGTAAAAATAATATTAAATTAATTAAATAATCTTAAAATGTAAAATAATTTGAGGTACTAAAATGTACTCAAAAATAAATGAGTGCTAAATATTAAAATAAAACAAGCACAAAACAAAATAATAAAACATTAACATTAAAATATTAAAGTAATTCAGAATATAAAAAAAAACTATAATAGTATATAATAAATGCTTAAATTACACTGTGCATGTTGTTATAAAGAATTAGATATTTAATCGTTGTTATTTATTATATTTCTTACAGACTCCACCTTCTTTCCCGGCCGCTGTGCTGAGATCTTTTCATGTGGCAAAAGCATCGGACACCTCGGGGTCCTTCACCCTGATGTCATCAGTCGCTTTGAGCTGACCATGCCCTGCTCTGCCATCGATATCGACATCGAACCCTTCCTGTGATGTCATAATGCAAACAACTTTAGCCACGCCCCTCCGCTTTAGGCTCCTCCCAGCCATATATTACTGTCATGTCTATCTTTTGGATAATGAGTAATAGCCCCATCAGCATGTGTTACTGTATGTTCAGGGTAAAAATCTATGTTTTAATAAAACTCAACTTGTCCACTGCTAGTATGTTATTCAATATATTAAACATCATGACTGTCTGTTTGTGTCCAGCACATTTTACATCACAGAAACAAATAAATATGGATGAATGCAGCAAACATGTCTAGATTTGTCGGTTTTTCAAGCAGTTTTATCTAATGTGGCTTACTATACTTTATCTAAAGCGAACTGAATATTCTATCTGTAAAAAATTTTTTTAATCAAGTCAAAGTTCGATGTTTACCTGTATGTCAGTATGTTGCACTGAAGTGGTCAGAGGTTTGTTAAGCACATTTTTGTTGTGTGCTTTGTATGAGTAATCACAGGTATATTTGAAGTGTATTCGAGTATATTTCAGCTGTAAGTCATTAAGCAGGACTCCTGCCCACTGATTAACTAGCCCAAATCTGTGTGTTTGGTTTGAGTTGATAGAAAGGAAGTGTCTGGTTTAACAGGTTATCAGACAGGACAGGGCCAGAGAGTTGGGCTCCGCCTGATTTCCAGGAGATACCAGACTTGTTTACATGCATGCTTCCACTCATATGCTTAAAACAAGCTCAATAGCTTCCCATACTTGTTAGTTTCATACTAGCTGTTTAATGCATTTGAGTGTTAGAAGTGGAGTAGGAGTGTCTTTAGTGTCTGAACTTCACGTTTAAGAGGGTGAGTGATTAGAGGCTATTATTCCCGGTCTTTAATTTGTGTGTGTGAAAGGATGGTCTGTGTGTACACTGCATTTGTGAGGGTTTGTGGCCACATGAGAGGCGTGTTTGTGGTTTCTGTAATAAAGAACTGTTAAACCCTCTTCAGCAGACACTCCTCAGCACATCAACACAGTTAAAAACAGTGACAGGAGAGAAAAGACACCGTTTTTACTATGTTTATTCATTTCTTTTACCACATCTATAAAAGCTCATAAACACACATCCTGAGTATCATACCTGGCAACTCAAATTACAAAATATGTTCTTCAGTATTTTGTAATAAATATCAAATGCATAACAAAAAAAAAAAGCATAGATTTGAGGCAGTCAAATTTTACTTATTAAACATCATCTGTGATCATACTAACATCATTATCTATCTTTTTGCATTGTCATTGTGATGTCACAAAACTGAACTTAGACCTTTTTCTTCAAGGACCACACTGTGGCCACATCCGCAAGATTTGAGCAATATTTTGAGGGCCACTGAAATCCTTCAACAATGGTAAAAGGGATTGTATCTTTAATCTGTGGGTTTCAGTGCAAAATCAAACTTTTAATGCAACGCTTAAAAAAAACAAAAAAACAATGTTATATCCATTTACTCTTATTACCACAGAAAATAATATCAATTTGTCTAACAGTTTTACCTGATAAAAAATGCTTTTACATTGGAAGACTATTGGGCAACAGCCATAACTTTGCACCACTGACTTATGTTCATAACTTAAGTTATGGGTGAAAGTAGAAATCAACAGTTTCCTATAGAGGTGAAATGTGTAATGTTAAAATATATAATATAATAATAAAATATAATATTCCATGTTCATGCAAGGCATGCATTGAATTATCCCACAAAAAAAAGTATGATCGAAACGTGTGATTCTAAACATGAGGCTGTGAATGAACTAGATGAGGTTATCTGTTTGGTGGGATGACGTCTAGTGTCACACAATACCTTTGTAGCAAGCAGCCATCTTTTTCAAGTAAAAGCTCTAAAACAAAAATCAGTGGGCTATTATTAACGTATTTTATGTTGTAGAATAAAACGTGAGAATATCTTCCGTAAACACAAAAACCTGTTAAAAAAAAAACATTGACTTTGGGAGGGTGCAACTGGAAGCGTAAAAAAAGTGTAAAAATACACGATTTTTTCATAAACAAAAATGTTAACTCATTAACTCTATAGCAGATGAGCATTAAGGAAATTCGTCATTAGTCATTTTTCAAATGATTTGTAAGCATTTCTGAATTTAGACTGAATCTAGACAGAAATTAGACTGTTAACCTTTAGCTTGTATTTCACCAAGAATATTCCCTTCAAAATCAAGCCACAAAACCTGATAAAATACAGCTAGTAGATTCAACAGACTACTGTTCAATGTGATAATTTATATGTGCCAACCAATCCTGAATGAAGACTAAAGTGAATTTCTCCCTCAGAATTAATTATTGAGTGAGATTATGTTCAAACTTGCCTGTAAACACTGTGTAATTACACCGAATTTCCCAAATCCCAGAGTCCCATCATCACATAGACTCTGTTCACTAAGATACTGTTGACCAGTCCGATGGCAACATACGTGCTGAACTTATACGGCACCTCGATCTCTTTCCTCCTGCGTGCATCAACATCACTCACAGACGCTCCGTTAATTCGACAGAGCACCCGCAGACTCGCCCAGCGCACCGTCTGCCGGGTCAGGACCAGCATCCCTACCCCGACCAGGAACCGTGCAACACCGAGACCCAAGGCCACGAGGGTCAGCGGTGGTAGGGTCACTGGAAAAGGCCCGGCTAGGTCAAAGGTCAAGCCCAATCGCTCATTCACCCAGTATCCAACTGAACATCCCGAACAGCAAGCTAAAATAATGGTGGTGTCCCCCCGTGTGGTGCTGTAATGGTCTAGCTTGGGGTACTTATAGGACAGGAAGAGGGGCAGAACCAACCCCACCACGGGGGAGAGAGGATTGTGCAGCTGCAGGTAGTCAATGGTTCCCCAGTACGGGTACAACACAGCCATGATGACAGCAGAAATTAAAACGCCACAGATCACATCCTGAGAGGAAGGAGAAAGATTTCAGTCATTACTGTCAGACTCTGTAATTCTAGCTTCATGCAGCTCAGCTTCATGCATGCGTTATTGCATTGCTATGTAGTTGCTAGGGTTGTTCTTAGTGGTTGTTAATGTGTTGCTATGTAGTTGTTAGAGTGTTATAAGTGGTTAAGATGCTGCTATCTAGATTGCAAGGTTGATATTTGTGTTATTGTGCTGCTATGTGGATGCTATAATGTTCTGAGTGGTTGTTAACGTGTTACTAGTTGCTAGGTTATTGCGAGTAATTAATGTTTCTAGCTGGTTGCAAGGGTGTTTTGCATGGTTATTAGGATGTTTTTAGCTGTTTGCAGGGTGTTCTAAATTAATTTTTCTAAATGGGCAGTTTACTTACAATGTGACATATAAATATCCATTTAAAACAACAGGTTATTAGCAGTTTAGAAAACCTAAACTATTAGGTTTTCGTATAATATTACATATAAAATGTTTGCTGATACAAATTTTTTAATATATAAAAATTAATATTTTAAAATATTTATATTAATATTATTTTCATTAAAATTGTATTATATTAATATCTCCAAGCATGTCCAATAGGCCAAATGTTTGCCTTAGTATGATGCAGCACTACAGTGCTGTATTAAAGTAACTAGCGTTCAAATCTAGAGACCAGCCAGAACATATGAATTATACAAGAGTATAAATGTTTCATATAAAATGCAAAAGCACATTTTAAAGCCTCTCCTCCAGTCTTACCAGAGCAGAGTGCATGCCGGTATAAAGACGGCTCAGACACACCAGCGCAGACAGAACCATGGCCACAATCAGTCCCAGTTCAAACGGGAACTAACACGCACAAAGACAGAAATGAACAGTTCAATCAAAAATTAGCAATTTAGCATCATTCACAGTCAATTTTATGTCATTTTTTATCAAAAGTGGACAAGTTTGAATGTAAACAAATACAAATTTGATTTGAAAGCTATAGCAGAGGGGAAGATGTTCGATAAATAATGTGCTAAATTTGATCCATTATTCATAAAAAGCTCTTTTAGATTCATAAGATTTGGAATATAGTGCACAAGTCATATGAACTATGTTGAATGCCACTTGTTTTTTCCTCTCAATCTGTCTTTCCAGCTGAAAATTCAGATCACTGACAACACTGGAAGAGTGTTTACATATTCATGAAGTTGCCCCACCCCCTCTGTTCTGCTTCTCTCCGTCAGTCCCTTGCTCATTTCCTTTCCTCTCCTCCCTTTCTTTCTTCATCTGTCAGCTGGGGGTCTTTTACAGGAAGTTAATGAAGAACGTCTCCTGAATGGGCACGGAGGAATGTGCGACAGAAGAGCTCATGTATAGGCTAATTGACTGGAATGGATTTTTTAATCGTAAATCATACACACACAGCTCTCTGGACTTCTTTCCGTACAAAGAATAATTTTTCACATTTTTCAGAGTTCTTCCTTTTAATCTAGTAATTGAACTGGTTTTAAGTAGGGCGACATTTTCAAAACTGAATATCTGGATTAGTAACAAACTCCTTTTTTTCTAATGCTCACCAAGGCTGCGTTTGTTTAATCCAGAATACAGTAAAAACGTAATATTGTAAAATATTATTACAATTTAAAATAAACTGTTTTCTGTTTGAATATATTTTAAAATGTACTTTATTCTTGTGATGCAAAGCTGTATTTCCAGCATCATTCCTCCAGTCTTCAGAAATCATTCTAATATATTGATTTGCTGCTCAAGAAACATTTCTGATTATTATCAATGTTGAAAACAGTTGTGCTGCTTCATATTTTTGTGGAAACTGTGATGCATTTTATTTTTCAGGATTCTTTGATGAATAAAAAGTTCAAAAGAACAGCATATATTTAAGAAAGAAATGTTATAACAAATGTATTTACTGTCACTTTTCTTCAATTTAATGCATATTTGCTGGCTGAAAGTATTACATTTTTAAAAAATTCTTACAGTTCCAAAATATTTGATGACAGTGTAAATATTTCTCTGACTGCAAAATATTTCATTATTATACATCTTATTTTGTACATTTAACTTAATATATTAAATATGAAACTTCAACACAGATACTTTATCATATAAATAAAATTAACTAAAATATAATAACATTTAAAAACTGCAGCCCGTATAAACAAATAAAAAATAAGCCTACAAACAAGAACAGCACTCTTAAAAGGAATGCAACTTTACAATCCACTAATAAAGTTTTATAATGCTTATATGTGTGCTACTGTGCAACTCTAGAGTCAAAGGGTTGAAAGCTGATTCATGGCTCCATCTATAACCGACACTGACTGACAGTCATTAACTGGGAGTTCATTATAATGGCACACAGCAGATTTGTGGGCGGGACTTGGGCTGACCGATGGTGACAGATGGCTCCGCCCCTTCAGTGAACTGTGCAAAAACAAGCCACATTCAAAACATTCTCAATGTAGTATTTATGTCTGACCTTCACTCTCTCCTGAGCGCTGAGAAGCAGTGTAAATGAGATGGCTGTCGCTGCCATGGCGTGCGTGGATGGCATCCCGTACTCCGCGTCCACACGCGTCTCCAGTTTGACCACGGGGGGAGATGGAGGACGCGGAAGCTTTAAAATATCCTTCATCACTTGTCCAATATACATCACCACCTGCAGAGAGATAGAGAGACATAAAAAGGAGATGTAAATGAGGCAAAGGGGAAATACAAAATAAGTTGCTGATAATACACTCTCAGAAAAAAGTTACAATAGCTGTTACTGTGATAACCTTTCAAAGGTAATAATATGCACCATTTAGTTCAGTGTTATTTTAGTATCATTAATATATTATTATATAATAGTTTGGTATACTTATATTTTAAATTGTTTGAGTTTTCTTTTTTTTTTAGTTGGTTTATTTTATTTCAATTAACAAAAATTGCTGTGGAAAGTAAATGTAAACAGCATAAAGTGAAGAACGATCTAAAATAGAAACACTGAGGAAAATGAGGAAAACAGCTATCAAAATTTAATTTGGTTTTGTTTCGGTCTATCCTAATGGATTTTTCATCGTTGCGGAAAAACAAAGACTGTATGATGGCTTAATCACAGGGTGTGTGTGTGTGTGTGTGTGTGTGTGTGTGTGTGTGTGTTTTATCAGCCACTCACAGCCCACACATTGACAAGCCGCCTGCACAGAAATGGGTCGAGGTTCCAGTGGATGCAGGGCAGGAAGGTGATGTAAAAGACCTCATGCCCCAGAGTGGCTGATGTCACAAACAGGAAATAGAAGAGCCAGTTCCTCACCTCATAACGAGGCCTGTGATGTTCCTGAACACAGAGAAATTGCTTCATCACATCAACAAACCACAAATCACACTTAGTTTTCCACTGTACCGGATATATACAGGAATATATTTACAGTGTTTTGGAGGATTGTAGCAACATGAAAGACTCACTTTTTTTTATCTGTGCATCATCATATATATATATATAAATATCACTTTTACATATTTGACAATGATTATGGAAATGTATTAAAGTTGAATGACATTCACAACCAATTGAATCCACACTAAAACTATATATATATATATATATATACACACACATTTTATTATTATTAAAGTATGTAATTAGGTTAGTGATCAGCCTTTCAGTTTAAAGCACATTGTATAGATTAACAACATAAGTTAATTTTGAAAACAGTTTTAATGTATCTAGATGAGACATCAAAAATTGCTTTATAAACTTCTGACAGTCTAAACTAACCAGAAAAACAGGAAAATGTAGTTTGCTATTTCGGTTTTTTTTTTTTAAACACAGCCTTTGCATTCGGGAGCCTCTCGACTTAAAATGAAGGGTTTCATTTAAATCTGATTTACTTACTTCGCCTTTGGTTTCATACTGTGAACTGGCGGATTTATAGTTGGAGTTACTGTCGTGTGCGCGTGACGTCCCGTTCGCCACCTGCTCCGCTTTGCGCCGATGGATCGTGACCGGACCGTCCTTACCGGATCCATTCGAGTGTACGAGTCCGTTTTGACTAACATACGAGCACGTGTCCATCGGAACCAGACCGAAGCTCCGCTGGAAGCCGGCCACCAGCTCGGGGCTGTTCAGGTACGAGATGAACCCCCACATGTTGAGCTTCCGCGCCCAGCCCAGTGCGCGCTCACAGGTGAGTTTCACAGCTTCAGGTGACAGAGCGTGAAAGAGTGCTGACGTAGAAACGCATGGCTGTCCTGATTGGCTGACATGTTTACGCACGGAAAAATTCCCTGCTTATCGTACCTGTCACAGGTGAGTGGCATACATGCAGAACCTTTGACTCTCTGTGCCTTTAAAAAATATTCTAGTGTTATTATAGTCATTTAATGACGTATATTTCTATATATGAAAGTAATTTTCAGAAACATGTTCTGATGAAGCCCAGGCTTCTATTTTTTGAGTATTTAAATAAAGAATTAGCGATTGACTGTAATGATGTCAACTTTGTGTTTATTTCGATTTCATATTTTATATGATATAATAACACTTTTTTTAGCCACTTATCTAATGAGATGTAGAATTTAACAGTGAGACAAATTAGGCTAACCAAATCACAAAACATCACAGCAATTACCAAATCCTTTGCTAAAGCTCTAAAAATGTAATTTGGATCATAATGATCGTCCCCCTTCATTTTCAGTTTCTTCAAATGTCTTAAAAGAATACTCTTCTTCTACAATTTTATCAGTGTATAGGCCTATGCACTGCATGGTACAGGTATTGTATTATATGACTAATTTTGAAGCTTTATTTTGTTCCTGAAATACAATCTAAATCCACTCTTTTTTTCTGGATATTCCTGATGTTTTGGATCAAAGGTATACCAACTTTACCAAAAGGGTTTTAACAACACATCAAGCAATCTCAATGGCAAAAAGTGCCCCAGTTTAACCTTAATTTAATTCACTACTGATGTTTTGATCCAGATAAAAAACAAGACTGGGTTACATCATCTAATCTGAACGGATTAGAACTATTTTCAAGATTTGATCCAATCTGATCGAAGTCCAATCATATTTGGGCCCTGGTGTTTATATTGTGGTTGTTGTTTTTCCCACCAAAAATGCACTTACTTGGAAGATGGTGGCATTTGGCAAATGATTTTTGCTATTTTAAGTTCAAAAGACTAAAACTACTAACAGGAAATTAATATTAAGGGTTTGTTTGATTAGTTACAATAAAAAATGAAGAAACATTTAAAATGATTATTAATAAACTGCCACTTTTTTATGTCAGAAGTGGAGAAAAGTGTGTAATTTCCATTTTTTTGTTTCAATGTAAAACGCAAAAAGGAAGCATGCTTATTCATTTGAATTCATTTTTATTTCCATGCAGTCGGGAATGATGCATTAAAGAAAAAACAGCAAAGGTTTGGACAGCAAAGAAGGAGTTAAATACTGACGCAAACAGCATCGTTTAGGCGAAAGGCTCGCGCTGTTTGACCCAGGCGCGTGTCTGATGCTTTGATTGAGGTGTGATGCCCGCGTCTCGCATCTTTCTGCGCTCGCAGCCGTCCATCGGTTCTGGATGAGAGCAATTAAAGTTGCCCTTCAGGCGGCATTACATCACCTCCCGCCCGGACCGGAACGATACGGTTAATTATTTACTCAGTGTGCACGCTTTTAAAAATGCCTGACACAACAAATGTCCGGTTTTAACGGCTTTCGCTGACAGGATAAAGAGAAGAAAAGGTGGCTGGCGTGACTGGCTGGCACCCATTGTGTCGGGGATGTGAAGCGGCGCGAGATGCCATGGCAGCGGCGGATGCAGCAGCAGTTAACGGGCCGGAGCCGCCCGATCTCCCGGTACCCAAGGCGTTTCCCTACGAGGAATACGAGTGCAAAATCTGCTACAACTTTTTCGACCTCGACCGTCGGGCGCCTAAGATCTTGGAGTGTCTGCACACGTTTTGCGAGGAGTGTCTGCACGCGCTGCAGCTGTGCGAGGAGCGGCCGTGGCGCATCAGCTGCCCCGTGTGCCGCCACCGCACGCCCGTACCGGACTACCGGATCCAGAACCTGCCGAACAACACCAAGGTCACGGAAGACTTCCCTGTGTACATCGACTCGGACCCCGTGCCTCAGGATGCTCTTCCGCCCCACCGGCCTCCGCTGCATCCGGCGCTCGTGGCGCTGCGGCGCGAGGAGGACGCGTCTGTGGCGTCCATGGCTGGGCACGCGACGCCGTCCACTACGACGGTGTCCACCGCGACCACGCTGTCCCAGGACTCGGTCTCGCGTTACGAGAGCTGCCAAAACTGCAGGCGTCTCGCGCTGACCACCGGATGCGTGTGCGTCATCTTCTCTTTACTGTCCATGCTAGTGCTGCTCTTCATGGGCCTCATTTTCGTTCACAGCCACGGCGGGCCGCCCTCGCCCGCGGGACCCCTCTGTCTGTCGGTGGCCAGCATCCTCGCCATGGTGTCTGCGATGGTAACGTGGCTCCTCTACTGGCTCAAAGACCGACCGGAGCACGAGACGGGCCGCTCCTCGGCCACCACTAGCGCGAGCCGGAGAAACGCGTGACAGAAGATCAGAAGCGTATGACAAGCCCTTTCAGCATTTATTTCTTAGTACCGGTTAGTTTCTTTTCGTGTTACTAGTACTATCAGTATATATTTTAAAGAGTTAGATGTGCCAGCTAGTATCAATCCCAGTATACTTGGATTTTTTTTGCTTGTTGCTAATTTAAAAATAAATTTCACAAGTTCACAAACAATTACAGAGAACGTCAAGTAGCCTAACACTGAAAAACGTGGAATTTTTAAAGTATTTTCTTGCAAAACGTAGAACAACTTCTATTATGTTTTTGCAACAAAAAACACATTTTTTACAGCATAAGTCTAATAGTAAAAATTTTATCTCACAAGTTACAATTGCATATATTTGCGTAACTATTATAAACTGATTTGTTAACGTTAGTTTATGCATTAATTAACATTGAGCAATACATTTGTCTAGTGCTCAATTTGGGTCAAAGACACTTTCAAATATAAATTAATAGGCTATATTTGTTATTTTTTTATCGTTGAGATGAGAAATGAGATGCATTCAGTGAGCGTGCACACCGTTACAGCGAGGACTCATCTGAACTCTTCTGATTGGCCGCTGCATTCATAAACTCAACTGAATCGTATGTCATTAGCTATAATGCGCAAAGCTGTAAAATGCATCAAAAGAAATCTGATGTAACAAGAGCAGGGCTAATTTTTTTTTACAGCAATTGACCCACACCCCAACCCTCCAATTCAAACAGTACATTTGCACTGCACAGTATTTAACTTTTCATTGTGTTCTGCTTGGGGTCTATTCAGCGGATATCATTGGAAACAAGATTTGATTTTAATATTGTATCTGTAAATGTTGAAATGGACATTAACTAAGTTTAATAAAGGCTTCAGAAGTAATTTTCAGTAAGTTCATTTGAACTAATTCTATAACAACCGGAACCTTACTGAAAATTTACATGAAATTCACACTGTCTATTCAGTTAGTACTAGGGAAACTGTAAATTATACTAGTAACTCATTGAATAGCAAATTTCAATAACTAAAGAAGTACTAGTATCTAATGAGTCACTATCAGATCACTTATTGGTACGGGCCAGCGCTTCCCCACGAGGAGTATGAGTGCAAAATCGACTAATGTTTCAATTATTTTAGCCCAAAATCATGGAGTACTTACTGCAAGGAGTGTCTGCATTTGTTGCAGTTATACAAGGAGAAGCCATGGCACATCAGATATCCCCATGCCTCACGTACCAGACTACCGGATACAGAACCTGCCCTACGGCATCCACAGCAACCGGATACATGTGCGCCATCTTCTCCTGTCTGTCCATTCTTGTGTTGCTCTTCACGGGCCTCATATTCGTGCATGGCCACCTGAGGTTTTTCTGCTAGGACACCTGTGTGAGCTTGAGAAGAACTGACTGCATACATCCACTGAAAATCACCAAAACCTCAGTTGTTTAAAGATAGTTGCGAAAACGTTCTGGGTAAAACCCCACAGCTGCTATTTGGTTTGATATTTAGTTGCTAATGCAAAGATATTCAGATTTGGTTGTGGAGCCACTATAGTGGGTTCCCAAAGTCCAACAATGAGACCGCAAGTGAAAAATGCATATATTTTGTATTGTTTTATAATTTAATCTTTATTATTAATTCATTTTAAATTAATGCATTTGGCAGATACTTTATTCCTAAACAATTTACATTGTATTTAAGCTATACATTTTATTAATTCCTCCATTCCCTAGGAATCTAACCATGACTTTGGCATGTGCAAAGTTTAATTGAAAAACTGCTCAGTGTCACAAATTTGCATGCTGACTTAGAATTAGTTTATGTCATGACCTTCTTCTTCTTCTTCTTCTTCTTCTTCTTCTTCTTCTTCTTCTTATTCTTCTTCTTCTTCTTCTTTTATCCAAATTATTCTGTTTATATCCAGGTTTAAATAATAAAATGTGCTCTCAGACTTTTGGACCCCACTGTAGGCCAACATAATCCAGTTTTTCAAATACGTGTTTCAAATGAGACGTGCACTTATTTGGCTTATTAATTAAAATTAATACTTAATATTCACTAATAAAGTCTGGTGGCTAGGTAAAACACTTATTTGAATCAGCCAGGCAAACACAATTTATCAGATGATATTCTCCAAATTGCTGCTGGGTGTTGTTTTCCCCTCCTTTATCATATTCAAAAAAGATCTCTTTGTTCTCATGGATCAATAGCTTTATTAGGGAAACTGCACATTTGATACCCCCTCTGTTCTCCACTTCACCTATGCATCTATCACGGTAAAACCGTGTCGTTTGAAAACTAACTGACAATCTCTTTTTGCTATCGTCTGTGTGTGCTTTTAATGTGCGTAGCATCACAATGCATTGACCTTTGTACTTTACCACCTTGTTCATCGGATTTTTGTCTCATGCAAACCTGTGATGAGCAGTCCCTGATGCCCTGCATGATGTTAAACAAACACTAGATACTGAACTGTGCTTGAAAACCAAGGTCAGCCTTCACTGCTTGACGAAAGCTTCATTGTTAATCGAATCAATAATGCTGATTTCTACATTAAGCAATAGCAAATCAGTCATTTATTAAGGGTAAATTGTTGGTGGAAATCGATACAAGCCATATTCAGATCTATGTTAAAGGCGTGCTCATATTTACTGTTTACTGCGAATTCCAGTCATTCAAATAGGAATAGGAAAAGTTGGCCGCTGCTTGCTATAAAAGTGACTTTTATGCAAGTTGTGCTTTATAAATCTGATAATGGACTATTTTTGTCTGTGAAATTCCACTAATGTAACCACAGATTTAGAAAAGATGTGCATAGCGGGTGAAGCAAGCAGGAATCTGACACCTGAGGAGCAGCTAGAGTTTTACTATGTCCTTGCAGTGACAGGATGCAGTCATAGAGAAACCAATGATAAAGACTCGCACACTGGGACCGCTGCCAAGATGTGCTTTCGAGTGTTTACTGACCCACTTATGATATTCTGCATCTCTCCTATAGGCCATTTGTCTTGGTGTCACAAACTGAAATATTCATCCAGTTAACTATAGCTTGTTAACTTGAGTGCAAAACACATTCTAACTAACCCGCTTTGGCATTATAGTGAATATTACGTCTAGCTGTTTGTTTAAAGTTAATGGTTTGATGACGATGATTAAAGGAAACTTTATGGCCTTAATTTCCTTCCACTAGGGTAAAGGTGATTTTCTTTAGAATGGTAAACATACTTGATCATTCTCTTAAAGAGATAGTTCATCACCCTCATGTTATTCCTGAATCCTCTTGTTTAATCCGTGGAACTCAAAAGGAGAAATATTAAAAACCTCATGCTCTAAATAGGACAAGAGTAAACATGAGGGTGTTTAAATCATTTTCAATCATTACTTCTTTAAGTGAGCTCTTACGTGCCTTTACTTTTTATTTATTAGTTTATTTATTAAAGGAATGGAATATTTGAATAGGAATTAACAAGTGAAGTTTATATAAGCTTGTTTCATATTTGATAAGTTGTAGGCAGATGTGATGGATCAATCCAGGTCTGCCCTCTTCTGGTGGACAAGTGTAATGATGCAGTCATTTGTGTGAAGTCACGTGAGGTTTTGATTAGGTTTTTGTAAGGAAGGTATCACAAAGTGAATGTGGGGGTATTTGAATTATTGCAGCACTGATTTATACATGCTAAGGTTATTTTCATGAGTGTTAGGGATGTAAACAGTCATTGTCTGTGGCTATTGTGCTGTACAAAGCAACATTTGTAAAGAAAGTAGTGTAATGTGCATTGCAATAGTGTTTTAGTCACCAGCTTCACAGCTCCTCCTGCCATTCTGTTGAGGAAAATATGTCATAATACTTTATACAGTGACCTCAGTTTACTGCCTTTTTGATCCCTGCTGAAAAGACCAAAAACAAGGTTTGGGGTCAGTAAGATTTTTGTTTGTTTTTAAAAGAAAGAACGCATTATATCAATCAAAAGTTACAGGAAAGACATTTAAAATGTCACAAAAGATGTCTGTTATAAAGTAAATGATTTAGACGTTTCTATTCATCAAAGAATCCTGAAAAATCATGGATTTCACAAAAATAAGCAGCACAACTTTGATCACAAACAAAAATGTTTCTCGAGTAGCAAATCAGCACATTATGATTTCTGAAGATCATGTGACACTGAAGACTGTATAGAGTAATGATGCTGAGAATTCAGCTGCGCATTACAGTATATTACATTTAAACATTTTACATTTTAAAATGCATTAAATGCATTTATATCATATAAATTTTAAAATGCATTATATTTGATCAAATAAACAGTGAACATTAGAGACTTGTTTCAAAAACCTTGGAAAATCTTACCAACTCCGAACTTTGAACAGTAGTGTAAACTGCTGGTTAGTCTTTCTGGAAAATGCACCATTTTTGTGAAGCTGGTGGACCAAGAAAATCTTGCTGGAAGCCTGGAAGGGACACCAGCATTCAAAGCTCTATATATGCTGTCTTTTCAACAGGGATGCGGATAAGTAGAAGAGATAAGAGGCTCGTCTTCTGTCCTGGTCCAGATGTTTCATAGGCTAGATGTGAGCCTGAAAAGGAAACAGAAACAGTCTGTTGTGAACTTATTCTTGCTGACTCACAAAATCAAGGACCAAACTGTAAAGAACGAAACTGACGATCAAAATGTTGACATCAAGTGAAACTGATATTTCTGTACCATTCAGTGTGATCTCCCCTCATTCTCATGGTACTGCTTTCACTGTGACTGTCTGGACCATCAGGCCTGATGTGCGCACATCTGTTTATATGTCTGTGTCTCCCGCACACACTGGCCCAATGACTGCACGGCACTTACCTGAACCCAGTGTTACTGCCTGGGATGACTATACTTCCCTTAATGCACTCCAGCCCTCTTAGTAACACTAGGGTCATAGGCTTTGTACACAGCCCTTATATACTCTGTAATGTGTTCATTAGAAATTAGGAAATGTGTGTTTTTACTATCATGTCTCAATAATTGTTGTGGAACCTATTTGAATTGTATTTGCACATTGAAATTGTTCTGTTTACATACAAGAACACACTCCCGGTTGGCTAATAAATGAGAAAAATGAAGAAAACTGCTGTTTTCATTAATTCATATAAACATTATGAAATGCCTGCATGTGTGTGCATCTATACACATTATTTTGAAAAGCGGAAGTACCATTTGTCTCCCGCTTGTACCTTATAAATAGGTGGGTAAAATTAAATATATATCATTTACATGTCACTGTGAACTTTCAAACGTTTAAACGTGAGGGCCAAGTTTGAAATTGTAATTTTATTCAGCTATAGCCTACAATGAAGTTGACCTGTAATGATCTTTCTTCAAATTTGGATTATTACACAGCATGATAATGAATGATACATGTTTTCAGGAGGCCTACCTGGCTAAGTGTCTCAGCAGGGTATCTCACCGGTGTTGTCCTTCTGGAGCTCATGGATGCTTGTGCCAGTAAATGCAGGACAGATGATTTTATTCTAAAGTTGTCTTTGGGGAGGATTTATGTTTTCTCTGAGTGAACCCGGTCTAATTGAGGTTAAAGGGGTGGTGACCTTCCTCAGGCTGGACAAGACAGACCACAAGACAAATGACACAAACAACATATGCACTGTTCAGGAAGTTCATTCAAATGATGTTGGTGAATTCTAGCTACATTCCTGTACAGGTTTAAACATTTTTCTTTCTCTGACAACACTAGCAAACCTAATTTTAATTGTAGATTTTACCAAAATTCTTAACATAAGATTATGCTATAAGGGGATCTCAGTTAACTCTATTCAAATTTCTTTTTTTCATGCATACATTTAAAACTTTTTATAACGTTCGCATGCATACTGTAAAACCGATTCAAATTATTTTGACACTATTTGGTTAGAGAATACTGATATTTGACCCTTTTGATAATAAAACTGATTAAACTCCCATCAGAGCGCACCTTTGCTCGAGATCTGTTTCCCAAAAATGGATTCGACACGCGGATCCGGTGTTTCAGAAGACTGAACATGCATGCATCATACCGCAGCCTGTTCTCCTTTTTAACCAATCACTTTCTGTTTTGGAATTTTAATGCTGAATAAATCTTACAAAATATGCATTATAAAAAAAGAAACTATTTAGCCTATTCTTAATAAATGTAGGCTACTCTAGATGTGTCACATCACATTAATAGATTATAGGCTACTTTTCAAAAGTTAAAAGTAAGAAAATGTATTATAATTATAATTATATAATTTAGAAAATAATTATATTATGTGTGATTTTTGTTTTAAGAATGAACGAAACTTGATATGTTCTGTGAATATTCATCCTCTGTGTTTAAAAGTAGAAAGATGACGTACAGCAGATATAAACAGACATGCAATATAAGTCGCCCATATTAATCTTACACGCATAATGCAATTAATGCATCGGATAGAATCTCATTAATAAACACACACACACACACACACGCGCGCGCACACACATTCATTGTTAACCATTAAATGGTCGGGTCGGTGTCTCCAGGGTCCGACATCTTTGGCGTTGATTTAACTTTTTAAGTAAGAGAGAATAATCTTGTTTTGCACGTGAAGGGACCCCCGTTTCCCCCGCGTGTTTCCCTCCCGCGTGCGCCCCATTGTCCCCATGCGCAGGCAGAAAGAAAACTTTTGAAGTTTCTTTTTAGTCCAACAAAAGAGCCACATGCCATTGAAGTCACTGTGTGCGTGTGTGTGTGTATGTGTGTGTGTGTTTGTGGATGAGTCGGAGAGAGTGTTAAATAACAGTCTATACATTTTTAGTGAATAACTTTTTTGTTCATTTAAATTGATTCATTCTGTCTTTTCAGTTTTCAGTCTTTGATTTGTTGTATTATTAAATTATTTTTGCACTGTCATTATTATTATTTTTAGTTATATTAAAACTTGTAACGATATTATAATTCTATATTTTATTATATTTAAATAGGCTAGTGTTTACATGCCTGTCTTATATGTATATATATTAGTATAATGTGATTATACATCATCATGCATCTATTAACAGCAAACCACTATCTCAGATCAGTCTTTGGAACGTTGAGAGCAAAGTACTTCTTTGACCAATCAGCTCTCGGTTACGGGATCCTGTGGGCCAATCAGAGCGCGATGTTCGAGTAATAGACAAGAGGGACTCTGCAAACTCATATGTCTTAGTAGTTCGAGAACTCCCGCTCATCCTAAACGTCTGATAATAACAATAACGCTGCGATTATAATTCTCGTCACATGATGAAAACAAAGACCAAGGACTACAAAAGAGAAGAGACGCAATTTGATTAATAACATTTATTTTCATCCTTGAGTACTTATTTTTCTGCTTTTCCTGGAGGGCTACAAAAAGATAATCGGAGTTTATAATTTTTGTTTTTAATCGTGGAATAATTACATGATTTTTTGAGCCTGCAGAAGAGCACTTTTATTGACCCCACTGCTCTGGAGCAATGAGCGGCCTGGCAGGGACCGTTCCCAGGATGATGCGTCCAACTCTCTCCCAAAACTACCCCCGCAGTGGCTTCCCGATGGAGGGTAAAATATTACATTAAATATGCACAATAAAATAATGTAATTTTATATTGGAAATGTGAGGCAAAGTGTGAACTATTTTTGGAATCTGGGTTGCATATAGACTTAACTGAAAACGGTTATGTTATCCCCCCCCCCCCCCCAAAGTTTTGTTTGTAATTTAGCAAGTACATTTTTGTTAAAATGTAAATATTTTATTACAGTATTAACAGTTGTTAACTGTTGTTAGCCTACATTGTATTAATTACCTCTTAGAATTCTTGAAAAATAAATGTTCTTCATTGTGCTTCAGGTTCATAGATGAAAAAAGTTGTTTAAAAAAGTTTTACTGTTAAAAAAGGTTGTTTTTAATCGGCATCATTCATGTTCTTCATTATTTTATTTTCCTCTGCCGCAATAATTCCTTTAGTTTCTAGCTACTCGATTGCATGAGTTCAGTGTTTCTCAATCAGTCATTAATTTCAAAAACCATGACTGTAACTTTAGCTTACATTTTAGTTTACTTACAATTTAAAGCAGCAATTATACTGACGGTTTATTGTGTTGTTGTTTTTATGTGTTTAAAAATACCTGAATATGTCAGCGAATTAAATGCACATGTATTTAAACTTTAATTGTCTTACACCAGAAGTAGGCTACGCTAAAGTCATTTAGCAATAGTTATGCAGCATGATTTTTTTTCTTTCTGTCATGTTTCTGCAATTATGTTACCTCTCCACTGTCATAATTTGGGTTGGCTTCGAAACAGTGTCAACTCCGATGGGTCAGGGTCGAGTCAACCAGCTCGGAGGAGTTTTCATCAACGGCCGGCCTCTCCCGAACCACATTCGACATAAGATAGTGGAGATGGCCCATCACGGGATCCGGCCCTGCGTCATATCCCGCCAGCTCAGGGTCTCTCACGGCTGCGTCTCCAAAATCCTGTGCAGGTACCAGGAGACTGGATCCATCCGGCCTGGAGCCATCGGCGGGACTAAATCCAAGGTGAGGCCCTAGAGAGGTCTGGAAGTGATGATCCATCTGTTGCAGCTGGGCATGAGGATATTTTTCCAAGGAAATTTGCGGATAAACTCAAAGCAACAGGTCGATGACTGACCGAGAACAATAATCACGATGAATTTGATTAAGAGTCTTTGAATTGAATCAGGCACCTTGTTGACTGTTTTTATTCTGTTTTTTATTATTTTTAACAGACTACATCTCCAGATGTTGAGAAGCGCGTTGAGGAATATAAACGGGAAAAACCTGGAATATTCAGTTGTGAAATTCAGGATAAATTGCTCAAAGAGGGAATTTGTGACCGGAACAACGTACCCTCAGGTATGCATCAAACATAACGAAAAAAAAACATATGAAACAACAGTGTGTGAATAAAAAAAAAAAAAAAAAAAAAAAAACTTTTGAATTCACAGTTATTAGTCAATTTTTTTATTTTATTGTGATATGTATAACATTTTATAAAAATAAATAATAAATAATACAGCGATAAACAAATGCGTTTCTATTGACTTTTAGTAACCACAGAACTTAACTATCAACTTGTCATCTAACTTTTGTGATGACTGTAACGTTTGAAAATAAAATGTATAGTATTGAAATGCACATTTCTATATTAAAAACTATAAAACATATTAAGAGCACTTATACATTCAGAAGCGCGAGCAGGAAGAACACGCGCGCAGGAGCGGACACAGCGTCGAGGAGATTCTCGCAGACAGATGTGAGTGGATCCTACAAACTCTTTAACAGGTTTAGGAAAAAACTGTGACTGATCTGGAGTTGTTGGATTTTTTTTATTTTTTTTAATGAATATTTATATGGCTTGAAATCCTTGGGGCCTATAATGGTCATGTGCACACGGTCATGCGTCTTATAATTTTAGCCATAGCAAAAGCAAAAAAATAGCCTACACTACCAGACAAAAGCAATTTTTTGAAATGTGTGCTTGAAAATGCTTGTAAAATTTTTCAGCAAAATTCTTTTTTTTTTTTTTTTTTTTTAATGAATAGACTGGATAATGAAGGAAAGCAGGGCAACAAGTGTCTAGAAGTGTCACAGGATGCACTTTATGAAGTTGTCTGGTTTCATTTCTTTAAATTTTCTTAGTCAGTGCATACATGTCATTTTTTATTTGTGCTATTTCATAGTTTCGATGACTTTGTTATTTGTATGACTTTATGAATTTATTATATGCAATGAAAAGCCCAAACGTTTGATTAGTAGTTTATAAAGCAGAAATATAAACAAAAATGTGGTGTAGTGACTTGTAATATTTCTAATATATTAACACATTTCTTTGCGTTAAAGATGAGTTAGATTTACTGATAATCAATAACCAGTAATACATCTTAAGTATATTAATAAGTATTATGCAACAGGCATGAGGGTAGTGGGAGAAGAAGAAAAAAAGCCACCAAACATGCTGGAAATCTGTTTAATGTGGCCACAATGATAGATTCAGTCTGCAGATGCAATGAGGATCTTAACTGGAGTTCAAAATAATAAAAAAGGGAAAATATAAGTTATAGATATTCCATAAAAAACTGAAATAAAAAAATATTTTAATTTACCTCACATGCATGTCATTGCAAACCTACATGACCTTTCTTCTGTTTCTTTCTGTTCTCTAAAGGAGAAATTATCCTAAATATGAAAACATAATGAATTAAGAAAGGATATCATAGCATTTCTGTGCAAAGAGGCCTCAGAGGAATCAAAAGGAAAAAAGTTGATGAAGAACAGTGGGAGAGAGTCTATTTTTGCCTTCTTGCTGTCTATTGGCCAACAGCTGAAGTGACTGATGTTTTGCTGTTCTGTAATGATATTTAATGATCCAACAGTCTGTCCCTGCATGACTAATTAAGGTGAACGTTATTTGACCGCCTCTAATGCCCTGCTAACACCACTTCAGCTCTCTAAATAATACTGATCAGGATGCAGTGTCACTCTTAATGGTGCTGGGAGTTTATTAAAGGCTGTTCCATCAATAGGGACCAGTGTTCTCCTCGGCTGTTGCTTCATGGCCCGGAGCGGTGGTCACAATGGGGGCGAGCCTCTCGTCATGTGCGCTGCCACAAAATCAGTCCGTCACGCTCTGCCCGTCTCACGATCCAAGAATGACGAGTTGCCCGAGTCGTTTAAATCAGGCTCTTTATTTGAACTTCACTTTCATCTGGCCAATGAGTCAAACACGCCTTGCTCTTTTTCTCCTCTGTCCTCCTCATGCCCTGTTCTACCTCTCTTGGCCTGGGGCACATTTTCGGTTGATATCTGTGGGCCGTTGTCAGTCCCTTCTATTCCCACCGCCCCTCCATTTCGGGAGACACAGACAGGCAAGTTGAGTTCAGTATTTACACCCTTCTTTTGAACCCTTTCCTTCATACTGTCTCCATATATCATCTTTAAGATTAAAGATGTTGGTGTGTGTGCAGGGAGTTTTATGACACCTCGCTGTTGCTGTCCCTCCCCTTATCCCAGCGAACAAAAATATGTTTTTTTTTTACATTTTTCTAATGTTCCCAATATTAAAACACAATTTTTAAATGTTCTCTTTCATAAAAAAAAATAAAATCTATTAAGTTCTATTTTATCATTTCACAAAAATTATGGGAATGTTAAAACTGAATGTTCTCTGAATCATCTAAAACTATAGATAGTGACGTTAAAAAAAAAAAGTGCAACAAATGTTAAATGTTATACTAAAACATGCCAGATAACTTTGATTTTATTAACGTTCCCAGATGTTTGTTCATAACTATCAGAGAAACTTCCAAGCTAATAAAAACATGTTCTAAGAATGTTTTTTTCCCCGTTAAACTATTAAAATGTTATTTCTGAATGTTCTCTATTCTAAAACATACATTTTTATTTTATTTTTATGCTTAAACATTTTTGTTGGTTATGTGAACAGAAAAAACATGAAGAGAACGTTCCACTTTATCATTCTGCAAACATTATGGGAAGGTCACTTTTAATGTTCTCTGATCCATCTGAAAGTAATAACATTTAAATAGTAACATTTAAAAATGTTAAACAAACATGCAACTAGATAAAAAAACGTATGCATAAATAATGTTTTTGACTGAGAATATTAATAAAGACCAATGTTCTGTTAACATAACAGAAAGAATTTTTGTTCATAACTTTGAGAGACCTTGCCAGAACATTGCACAAATTTCTGCGAACATTCCCTGTTCGCTTCCTGGCATGCAATGTGTCCAGTTGGAAGAGATATATTTAGTATGCTCAAACAGAAAATCATTTTGTGAAACATATTTAGAAAGGGTAAAATGATTGACACTCCTATAATATGCACATATGCACATGCTGCCAAACATATGCATATGCACAAACATGCAAACACACGCATGGATGCACACACGTTACACATGCATACATAAACAGTGCCAACTGGCCCAGTGTGGGATGGTTTGTGTGGCACCATGGAGTGTGCAGTCAGCGGGTCGTAATTCAACAAACAAACACAAGCACAAAAACACAAATGCACCACCAAATCCAACCCTACAAAAGGAAACTTTGTCAATGCAAACTTGGCTAGATGAAGCCTGGCCTTAAAATCTGTAGGAGGAGTAACAGGCGCAAATCTGGTCTCGGGTTAAGAATAAAAAACGATATATTTTGCATCCACACAGAGTGTGACAGACAGTGAGAGGAGTACAGTCGGACGGACAATTATGGGAAACCCCCAAACAAAACTGTCTCCATTGTGTCCAGCGTACAGTGTCAGGGTCAGCAGACTTAGGAATCTGTGAGGCCTGAAGGCAAAACTACAGTGTGCATGTCAGTTAGAACACAGACAGCACAGAAACAACACTGAGAGAGTTCAGGGAGGTTGTTTTTTATTGGATAGTTGATAAGTGAGCTTATAAGACTTATAAGACTATAAGACAGTCACAAAGTGCAGTTTCTTGCTGAGCTTGTTTAAAAAAATATATGGAGCATTGTTTACAAACATTTTTCTGAATATGTGTTTTAGTTAAACAGAGCAGTCTGAAGTCACTGGTGTTTGATCTCAGTGGTCAAAGGTCACACTGGTGTATGTTTAGAGTGACAGGTGATAACTTCCTGTTTTTAACTCTATTCCCTTCACCATAAAAGCACCAACTAGACACTATGTAAATACTAGCATATTAATCTAGTGCTATTTCTGTAGTAAGTGTATAATATGCAATTTGCATACTATAATATGCAAGATCTCCACAATTGCCAAAATATGAAATACACACAATGTAAGTATACTTTATACAATGCAATGACCTAATTATGTATATATCACATATTGTATATATGACATATTAATGGAAATCTTATTCTTGACTTATTTTCTGATCATACAGACATACATTGCTGTTCAAAATGGAGGTTTGCAAGTTTTTTATGTATTCAAAAGAAATCATAAGGCTGCATTTATTTTAATTAAAAAATATAGTAAAAAGAGTAATATGATATATTATTACAATTTAAAATAATTGTTTTCTATATGAATGTTTTAAAATGCAATTTAAGCAAAGCTGAATTGTCAGCATCATTACTCCAGTCTTCAGTGTCACATGATCCTTCAGAAGTCATTCTAATATGATTTTTTTTTGGAAACTATTATTTTTTCCCCCTAGGATTATCTGATGAATAGAAAGTTCAAAGGAACAGCATTTATTTGCAACAAATCTTTTGTAATATGAGTCTTTACTGTACTTTTGATCAATTTAATGCATCCTTGCCTGAATAAACGTATTAATGTCATTCAACTTTTGAACGGTAATATAAGATAACACATTTTTGCAGAAATTAAAAATGCAAAATAATCATCTCTAATTAATTACTTGAAGCCAAGTGTGATGTAGCCATATCATGCACCATTAAATGTTTTTAGTTGCACATGCTGTTTCGCACTCACAACCAAAAAACGTATCATAAGTGACTTGAGAGCACAGCAAAAGAAGCTAAACAGATGAAGAGCACATTTGGTTCAGAGCTGGAACGTGTGGTTGTTTGAGGGCAGCTGCGAGGGTCACAGTTGCTCTTTAGCAAGTCAAGTCCTCCCTCTGTTTCTCTCTGTTCCTAAACGCTGGGGGGCAGATGGGCCCACGAGCTGTCACTCATCCTTTCTTTCACCAGCATCTGTTAGTCCTCTATGTACTGCTTAATGTAGACGGGCAGTCACTCAGCCAACCTCGGCGCTGAAAAGGACCCACCTCGCTCTCCCCTCTCCGAGACGCTGCATTAGTTCCCAAGCTTTCTTTTGTGTATACCTTTGTCTTTCTTTTTTGGCCGTTTTTGATGGTGAGAGGGGATGTCATTGGCCCGATTTGCTCTCTTCATTACCTGCCCCCAAGAGAATCGCTCTCTCACACACAAAAAACACACACAGACTAACTCTACACATGCACATATGGTTTTATCCTGACCCGAACCAAAACTAAGTGCAAAAGGCTGCTGGATATGTGCTCGCCGTCCTGCAGTATTAATGAAACTCCTTAGGTGGATTCTGTGTACTTGCATGCATGAGGTAAATGGGCTCAGGGTGATATTTCGTCTCTGAATATTGAATTTAAGCGACGAGGGCCCAGAGCTCAAGAGAAATGGCAGATGGAGATGCTTTTAGTGACCGCACCGTTTACATAGCGGAGGGCTAAAATATCTTAAAACACATACTCATGCACACTACATGCTAACTTTACATGCCAAAGACCTGAAAGCACACACACACATACACACTCTGTGTATTTACAGAAGGCAGAATATCTCTATATCCCTCATTTCCATGACGTTTGGGTTTTGGTTGTGCGTGTGTTTAGAAGCCTGTGGTCTGTATTCTTCTGCCTGAATTAAACTGTTTGCTCTTTGGTTCTGTTTATTCACTTGCCTTGATTCTCATTCAGTCATCAAAAGTATAAAAATGAAATGCTTACTTATTTGCTACCACATCATCAGATGTCAAAAATGAACACTGGCACCATTTACTCACCCTTATGTTCCAATATTTTTTTTTCCCCATACAATTGTCAAGTTCCTAAAATGACAAAAAGCACAATAAAAGTATCAAAAGTAGTTCATGCAACTACATTTCAAGTCTCCTGAAGATTTTTTGTGAAGAACTTGATGTCATTGTTCAATCTCTTCAGGTCTCAAATCTCGATTTTTGAAACTTGGCGTGACATGAGAAACAAAGCGGTCAGATTATCAATCATTTCTAGAGCATATTAACGTATTAAAAAATGTAATAACAAATCAGCACAGAAGAACCTAAAATGTGGTAAAAAGTCAAAAACATAATTAATTAACTTAGTATAGAATAGAATTTATATTCACCGAATCACCCTAAAAACATTTAACATTATTGGTTACTAAAACCAAAAATAACATTTTGTCGGTATTTACTCATCCTTGTGTTGATCCGATCCTTCTTTTTTCTTTTAAAAACACTATTCCATACTGAGACAAAAACCTGCATCTGTCAAGATACCTAAATAGACAGACAGCATCATAAACACAAAGTAGTCCATGTGCACTATATTTCATATTTTCTTACAGTAAGTCAATAGATTCACAAATTCATAATTGTTTTTCACTGATTCTGGTGTCAAATCTCATTTGAGATTGCATTTTTTAACTTGCCACATTGCGATCCCTTTTAATGATGTGAGAACCAAAGCTGTTTAGGATCAGTCGTGTCTATGGCATATTTACATAGACAAAATTAATAAAAAAATTATTACAAATCAGCACAGAAGATCGCAGCCACCTAGTTGAGCATGGTTTTAACCTAAAATGTAGTAAAAAATATTTTATATTATAATATAAAAACTTAATATATACTATAAATTCACCCTAAATGCATTAGGTTACACCAATAAAACCTAAGTGTTCATAACTCCTAAATTTAATAATTACAGATTATCGCTTTCATCATAAGATAAACAGAATCTTGCATGCTTTCTTTTGTGTTTCACAGTATCTGATGAGAAAGCTTTGTTTGAACCATTCCTTGAAAGTTGTTTATGTGAGTGCACAGCAAAAGAAACCGCACAGAGGACTCATTATTCAGAGCACTGTCCACATCCCAAGATTCAGGTGCTTCTGCACTATTTCTAAAAGGGATTTTGAAGAGATTGAGCACTTGAACTACCCGCCCCGGTCTTTTCCCTTTCTGCCCTGCCACCCACCCACCTTTGGCCTTCTCTCTGCCCCTTACACCCCCTCCAGGGCAGGTGACGGCCTCCACTGAGAGCCCCGGCCGTCATCAAGGACTCCACAGATGGAGCGTGCAAATCGATCCAACAAAGACTGAAGGGAAGACAGAATGAGAGAGAGAGATGCACAAATGGCTCAACGTCTGTAGAATAAAAAATCACGAAATATGATTTTCCTTTAATTCCAGGACCATGCATAAATAGTTCCCAGCTTCTCTGTCTGGAATGTCACAACATTGTCAACAACACATGCTTCAGTGTTCCTTCAACCAAGTCACTATGAAATTGTAGGAATTTCCCAAAGTTCTCACTGAATCCTTATAAGTGCACTTCTGTTTGAAACAAGGAAAATAAAACCTTTTTTAGGAAGAAATAAGTCATGTTTCATTATATTAATGAATCGAGTTTCTTTTCTTCTTTTTTTCCATTTAATTTTACAAGCATTCAGCACAGCCTCTTTCTTTTTCTACTCCACTGTATTTCTCTTTCAACCCGTTTTTTTAACTATTTGCTCTTGTGAATTTTATATTCCCTCTGTTTGTGTTTTATTCTTTGACTGTTGCTCTGTGGTCTTTTTAGTTACTGATGGAGAGAGAGAGGGGGAAAAAACAGACAAGGAATTACTGTTGTGACACAAAAATAAACCTGGGTCTGAAGCCTTTCAAGACAAGATGTGAAGAAAAGCTGCATGCGAAAACATTTGTTTGGTTCTTCTACAAATTGAAAAGCATATTCTGTGCTTCTGCTTGTTCATATTTCTGTGTATTTTTTACATTAGGTTTATGACACTAACAATTGTTTAAGTGAGGATTTGCCATTAACCACTACTGTTTCTAAAATACTAGACATACTAACATAATCCAATTTAAAAAATAAACAATTAAAAATTATTAAACACCCACGTGCGCATATGTTTTTCAATAATGTTTATGGATTTTTAAAAATTGGATTTGAAGAGACCGAAGAGTTTTGATACTTTTGAAGAGATAGAGCATTGAATTTTTAATCTATATAAAATTATATAACCATGTATGAACATTATGTAATATATAAAATATTTCTTACATTTTATATATATATATATATATATATATATATATATATATATATATATATATAAAAATAAAATACAGTTCAAAATATATTCAAAATCTTAAAATATACCTTTTTCAGATATTTTATTTTCTTAAATTATATTTATAGTACATATTTAGATATTTAGGAAATTATATAATGTATAAAAATAATATCGACATAATCCAATATTCTAAATAAACCGCATAAAAATAACATTTTTATATTTTTATTACATTATGCAAAAAAATGCATCTGTTTCAGTGATATTTCAGTTTCCAAAATACTAGAAAAAAAACGTAAAAAAAAAATAAAAGTAAACATGTAAAATATTTATTTATTACTTTCTATATATTTATATTTATTTATTCATTATATATACCGTGTGTGTATGTATGTATATATATATATATATATACCTATAATCTGTGTGTGTGTGTGTGTATATATATATATAATGTATAAAAATTCAAATTTCATTCTTTGCATGTGTGTGTTTCAGCGAGTCCATCTGATGAAGGTTCAGATGTGGAATCGGAGCCCGATCTGCCGCTGAAAAGGAAACAGCGTCGCAGTCGGACGACGTTCACAGCCGAACAGCTGGAGGAGCTGGAGAGAGCGTTCGATCGCACACATTACCCTGATATCTACACCAGAGAAGAGCTTGCTCAGAGAGCCAGACTCACAGAGGCACGAGTGCAGGTACAAACACACCCCATACACCTGCCGAGACAACAGACAGAATCAAAAACTATTTCATTACACTTTTCATGTGTCTTTTCTCAGGTGTGGTTCAGTAACAGACGAGCTCGCTGGAGGAAGCAAGCGGGAGCCAATCAGCTCATGCCGTTCAATCACCTGATCCCTGGTGGTTTTTCACATGCGGCGATGTCCAGTCTCTCCCCGTATCAGCTGTCAGAGAGCCCTTACCCACCCACTGGCCTTTCTCAAGGTAAACATGCCGGATTTACATCCACTTTGCCATATCAAATCTTTCTGGATAGATTCTATTAATAACTGTATGTGTTCTCAGATTCGAGTCCTGTACACAGACCTCAGCCGCTACCTGCAGGCCATCAGACTTCTGGAGGGGCGGGACCAGAGGGCGGGGCTTCCTACTGTCTCTCCAGTCGCCATGGTTATGCAGGATATTCAGATACATTTGGACCTCATAACAGTCACGCCAACTCTGCCATCAGTAATGGACTGTCTTCTCAGGTAATAAAGACTTTCATTTGTTTTAAACGGCTGAATGTAATTTCTAATAATGCTCAGTTATTAGATAGTGAGTTGTCAGGCTTTGTTTGTCACATGAATCTGAAATTTAAACTGGATAGGAGTAAAGCCTCAATGGCCTAATGCTGATTACCACAGAAAATAATGTCAACTTGTCCCTCATTTTGCATACAGAACACAATTAAGTGTTCAGCGTCACAAATGCACATTTAACATAAAATCATGTTCATTGTTTAAAAGTGTTTCCAGGATGCTTAAAAATTGCATCTGTGTATGATAAAATCACTTAAAGTTTTTCTTTCATGCAATGAAAATCTGAAAATCTATACCTGATATGTCATATGTATATACATTACTTCCAGTATAATTTTTTTATATTTAACAATAAGTTATTTTGTAAGATTAGAATATTAATGTCATTATAATATATGCAATTTAATGAATAATATTTATAAATGTTTAGAATATTTAATTTAATATTCGTTAAAAAAAATGTAAATCTAAAAATTTTCTGGTGGAAAATTCAAAATGTATTTATTTATTTCATCATTTAATTACTTATATGCATACACATTAAAGTCCAAAGAAAAAAATATGTTCTTAATGAACGATTTATTTATTTATATGAAACTTTATTAATTTAACAATTTAATTATTTAAATTAATTGATTTCATTTTTTTCAATTTCTTTATTTTTTATATATATAATTTAAAACAAAATTGTTACAAATTCACAAAATATGAGCTGCAAGTTAAGGGATGAGTATAAATTATCTGAATTATTTTTGGTTCTTGGCAGCACTATCAAACCTAAACCTAGCACATTTTTTGAGATTTTAAAAACAGCTTAAAAAAATGTGATAAATGATATTTAGTCAGTCAGCTAAACCCTTAAATGTTAAAAGCATGCAGCTGAAAGTGACTCTGTTGACCCACAGGTGAGTGTCAGTTTGATGAAACTGGCTTCTGTAGAAACTATTACACACTTCAAGACAACGCATTACGCAGATAAATTCCACCATCCACAAGCCATTTTTCACTCGGTTATCTTTAGCTTTCCACTGGACCGTGCAAACGCAGCACAGAACACACAGAAACACTGACACCGCTCTGTGTGAGAGATAGACGACTGACCTCCACATGCTTCTCATTTGTTAAAGGAGCGCACCAAAGCCTCAAGAACACTGACAGACTGCGATGAATTACAGGTCTGACGGGCGTGAATGTAGTGTGGAGTGAGTCTGGAGCAGTCTCACATTCTCACTGTCATCGTCCACAGTGCTAATACATGAAAAATGCTGTTAAGATTCAAAGCATCCCGGTGCAGTATTGAGATGGATGTTTCAATCTTCACAGTGTAACATATATATATATATATATATATATATATATATATATATATATATATATATATATATATATATATATATATAAATATATATATTGGGGTCAAAAAGATCTTTTATGTTTTTTTTAAAGGAACAAACACTTTTATTCAGCAAGCATGCATTAAATTTATCAAAAGTGACAGTAAAATATTTATAATCTCACAAAAGATATGAATTTCTCAATGTTATAGTGATTTAAAAACTTTGTATGTAATTTCGTGTGTAACATCCCACTGCCAAACTCTACTTGAGCCAGTGAGCAGCACATGTATTTTATTTAGTATCCATATGTATATAAGTAGGTGTTGTTTTTTTTAGATTCAGTGAGTGCTAAATTTTCCCAAACTCATGGAGAAAACCTTCCAGAGCTTCGGAAACAGAATTCCATCATGGATTCGGCACACGTCACTCCCTTCTCCTCTGTGGGAAATGGTTTAAGCGAGACCATGTGCGTGACCGTGTGTGTGTGTGCTGCAGTGCTTTGACTGAATGCACTGAAGTAATAGGATCCTGTAGCCTGGAAGACATGCTTTTCTCTCTCTGTTTCAATGTGAAGGTGCTTATTTGGTGCAGCAACTGGAGTATTTTGTCCATCTTTCTGCTGGTAGATTCAATTAGGCTTCAGGAACTTTTACTCCCCAGAGCACACATGCAACATTCCTCAAATGCAGCACAGTGTTTTCAAGAGTAAACAGTAATGAGTACACACACCTTAATGCACACACACACACACACACACACACACACACACACACACACTGCCCTCTGGCTCTGTTCTAGTCCAAGAATCAGATTAAACAATCCTCAAATTCAATTATTTTTTTACCTGATCAATTGCAGGTCACAGATGTGTAGAGATATGCATCTGCATGTGTGTGTGTGTGTGTGTGTGTGTTATTTAAAAAATACAGTCACAGCAAAAGGCCAACATACTGTATCTCAAGTCTCTTGTTGCTTTCAAAAAAACTCAAATGAAAAACCCTACAAATTCTGTTTTTCAAACTCAGGGGATTGTGGGTAAAATTAGCTTGTAAAAAAAGATATATATATATATATATATATATTAAATAAAGCATTAAAATGAGTTCATGTTTATTACATTTTACATTTCAGGTTGGAGGAAAATATTTTGTGCTTCTGACTATATCATACATTTATATTTTCATTTAGAGTTCAATTACGATTCAAATATTTCATATTTTAAATTATTTATAATTTGATAGATATTAAATGAAATACAAAAAACTGTCACTGGTTAATTATATCTATGTGTTGTATTTAGTATCTTAAATGTAATACATTTTGACCACCTTTTGATCAGTATTAGGATCATAAGAGCAGTAAAATTCCTGATTGGAGCATGCTCATTTTCAGTGCATTCTCTGTGATTTTGGATGCACTAATCCCAGTCTCACACACTAATATAATAAATAGTATGTGAATTAGTTTGAGCGAGGCTGATATCTCTGATCTGTTTCTCTGTAGGTTATGGGACTCATAAGCCCAGCTGGAGTTTCTCCTCAGACTCAGGCTGAGTTTTCTCTGTCGTCTCTCGGCGGTGCTCTGGATTCGGGTGGATCGGTCAGCAGCAGCTGTTCTCAGCGCATGGAGCCACTGTCCAGTCTTCCTGCCCTCTCCAACCTGCCCAACTCACAGTCCTACGTCCAGGCCTCCTTCTACAGCATGGAGCACAGCGCCCCCTACCAGTACAGTCAGTACGGACAAAGTAAGGTCATTATTACTGTCAGACCACTTCATCCTTTTATTTGACTTATGGGCTACTTGTTTGTGTCTTAGCAAGTGAGTGAGTGAGCTAGCGAGTCTTAGTTAGTGATGTGCACTTATATCTGGACTGGTGTGTTTAATTAAGGGTTGCATCATTTACTGATAGCACACTGTAACTGTCTTCTGTGCATCATTTTCTGTAATTTTTAATAATATACATATATAAAATGAGTAATTATTATTGTTAAATATCAATAGTAATATATTAATAATATTCAAATAAAAATATTATTATAGGTAAATATTAATATAGAAATGTATTTAAACATTAATATATTAAAATATGAATAAAATAAATATATTATATAATAAAATTATATAAAGATATATAAATGAAATATTTTACTATATAAAATTGTTTTAATATACCTTTAAGTTGCTTACCAGCAGATCTTAGAAAAAGCTTTGACCAGTATTATTAAATCTTGCGCATACTGTACCAACTTTATTAACATGTATAAATACAAATTTCTATGTAGTTACATTTATGTATTGTATATATTTATATATAATTTAAAGTATATATTAAAATAAAAGTTAAATATTAGTGCTGTCAAATGATTAAATGCGATTAATTGCATTAAAAAATTTTTATGTAATATATGTATGTGTACTGTGTATATTTATTATGAATATATAAACACACACACACACACAAACATATATTTTGAAATATTAACATGTATATACATTTATATTCTTATATTTTATAATATATATATTTAATATATATATATATATATATATATACATATATTATATATACATAATAAATATACACAGTATACACACATATATAATGTAAACAAATTAAGTAATATCATATATATATATATATATATATATATATATATATATATATATATATATATATATATATATATATATTATAATCACTCATTGCAACAGTCAAAAAAAATTAATACATTCATATAATTTACATTAGCAATCTCAAAATAAGTCTCTTAATGTATCATAATGATAATTCTACATTAAAATAACATTTCAGGAAAATCAACAACAGTTTACTCTCTGATGGCTAATATTGCATTAGTGAAAAATTGTCATCAAGTTATATATTTTGTATATGTATTTGTATCTGTGTGTACAACTGTGAATATGTTGCTACACTCATCACTAAGTTAATCATTACAGTTTTATGAATGACTTCAAAACTGAGGTGATTCCACTCCAGAATGCGGTTTGTTCATGACCTGAACAAATAATAAAAGGGTAAAAGGCTTCACACACACATCAGAGGCTGGCTGTAGTGTATGTGATGTGCAGAGGTCTGACCTGTAATATCTGGAGCGGGTTTGTGTGTGTGTGAATGTCATGGTTGGATCCTAATCTCCTGTGGCAGGATCATGATGAGAAGCAGCTGTGCTTGTCTAACTCACTATCCACAGCTCGTACAGTTACTCTCCGATCAAATGGACGCTGCACAAATACAGCAGCTCTTCTTAAAGCGGAGACTCAGACTGATTGCTGTGTCAAATGGACGACACATGCTTTCTTTTGGAGTTCAACGGCTGCAATAAGTCATGCAAACATTATCGGAACATATATTACTATTAAGATGCATATTAAATGTGAAATCATTTAACATTATTAATAAATTATGCTCTTTACATCTGAATTTCTTCCAGATTCCTTTCATTATCTAAAGCCTGAAATCGCCTGAACGAGTCGTGCAGCTAAAGGAGTGTTGACATAAAGTCCCAAAGTCCTGGAAAGAAGGTTTTTTAAAGAAGAGAAATGCAGAGAGAGATACAAAACTCTTGGCAATAAAAATACAACTTGTTTACCACTGGATGGCACAGCTGGCAGATGAAAAGATCTCAAACATTCCCTTGAACTCTTCTTCAAAAGCCCTTCCAGCAGAATTATCCACAAACACCAGAAAACACAACAAGACAAGCTGAATCGAAAACAAAAAGAGATGTTTTTCACTGAGAAGTGCAATATAAAAACATAAGAGACATTCGCAGCCACTTATGAGGCCAGACGACAGCGCGGAGCTAGATATGTGTTGTCAATAAAAGACAAATGTTTTGTAGCTGACAATGAACTTTTCTCATGCATTCCTTGAATGATATTTTTGTTTTGTTTTTTAAATGAGGGACGACTGGAAAATTATACAGTATTTGGGAACTTGGGAGTTCAAAATCGTACTTGTTTGATTATACAACTCAGAAATAATTCCTATAGTGGTGCTGTAGTGTTAAAAGGTGCACTGTGAAAATGACTTCTTTTTTAGCATTTGATATGTTTAAGACCGCAATATAAATTTGGTCGCCCCCAATAACACTTAACTAATGTTTTTCCTTCTCGCCAAGAGATGGTAAAACACTAAAAGTGCTCAAATATCCTGATGATACAGCCACGACAACTCTGGATGTTTTGTATTAATTTATTTTGTATGTGTGTGTGAATGTATATCTGTATCCTCCAGATATTTTGCATAATTAAATCATCCATTGTATGATAATAAACCTTGTTTGTGTGTTTATGCACTGAGCTATATACATTTGGGAACAAAGCCTTCATTTCGAAGCTTTTTCAGATATTGGCAATTGCTAAATTTATTTATGGCTTTAAAACAAAAAAAAGTTAAAATGTTTTTAGGGTTAGCATGAATTTTAGGTTTTGAATTAGTTGTTATAGTTTACTAAAACTAAAACTATATATAAAAAACAAAGTTAAAATAATGAAATAAACACAATAAAATGCACAAAATGTAAATTTAAATAGAACAATTCTAATAATAAAATAAATTATAATTTTAATAATGATTAATAATATTCCTAAACTTATTTTATTTCAGATGGTTGCCATTTGTCGTTTTAATTTAGTTTAACTTAATACTAAAATGGTGCTTAAATAACCGAATAAAAATTAGGTATATCTTTGAAAAATAATACAAATGACAAAAAAAAAGAATTTTTTTTTTTAAGGGAAAACAAAATATTAAAATAAAAACATGCAATAAAATATAAATAAAAACTATAACTGTATGTCTATTATTACTGTGGTGATTAGAATTAATTTAACATAAAAACAGCTGAATTTAGCACACGGGTGTGATCTCTCACACATCTGTCTGCAGTCACAGCTAACGCTTCACTCTTTCCAGGATGATTCACGTCTCTGTTCGTCCTCCGCTGATCAATCGCTTCACCTGTGCCCTAGCCAACTATTTGATGCTATTTTATGTCACTCTTTCTCTCTCTCTTTCTCTCAGAAGCTTCTTTTGAGCCTCTGTCTTGCCCTGTACGTGCCAACCTTCAAACAGAGTCCTCTACTTCACCCTGCTCCATCATCTGAGGGGTCAAAGTGCAAAGTTCACAGGTCCGGCACATGTTGATCACACAGACAGACAGATAAAATTAAAACCACAGTCTGATCTGTTTTTCATCTGATCCTCAAACATGTGTCTTGACTCGATTGCGCTCACATAACAGAGAAACACAAGTTTGTGCATCAGCTCACTGCGTAACATTTTCACACTGATATGGACAAACCTCCAGAAATTAATGTATGGATGGAAGAATAGATAGAAATAAAATAACAGGAAAATAAAGAAATAAATGACTTGATTAAAAACAAATATAGATCATTTATAATAACATTTTTGTATTACTTTTTTAGGGCTGGTGCAGAATAAATCTACTTTCTCTTTCACTTCATTCGTTCTTTACCTGAAACAAGAAACAGCATTGTTCAGTCACATACGAGATTCATATCATACATACAGTTTTTGGGAGTAGGTTTATTTCACTTTGGGTTTGTAGGAGTTTTTTTCTGATGAACTATGCACATTGGATTTATAGATTCATTTATTTTTTCTCTGTGTGTTTGTGTATGTGTTGTGATTTTAGAAGTTCAGTATGTTTCTGAGTGGACTCCTGCTGCTCTTTCTGCTTCCTGATTGGACAGAAAGTGCTGGTTGAGACTGTGGACATCAGTACTCTAGCACGTATTATTGATTTCTTCGAGCAAAAGTGAGTCCGTCTCCATTTTCTATTAAAAAATTAACATCTCAAGTTAATGCTTAAATCAAAAGTTAGCAAAGAGGAAGTCGTCACAAGAAACTGAGAGAAACCGTTTGTCAAACGGTCATGAATTTAAAACATGGGAGTGTGTCATGTACTGATCCTGTTGACTGTTTTCCAGCTATAAGAGAGTCGATGGAGATAAACATCCTCGTCAGTATGCTACGGCCATCAACGTGCCAAAGAATCAGTGTCAGCAGAACTTCATTCCTTCACAGAACAGCTTCCTGACTCAAGAGGATGCTGCAAATGTGAAAAATGCTATTACTGATGACACTAAGGCACTTTACCAAGGTGCAGAACTCATCGCTGCAGGAACCAAAAAGGTTGTGATTAAAAAGAAGAATTACAACATTCATTCAGAGTCTCTTCTGCTGAATCCTGCTGACAACTCAGCCATGACCAAACTATTAAATAAAAGAAAAGACGGCTGCTCGGTTTTCTACACATTTGAATCTCCCTGTGTTGACTCGTGTCTGAATGCGTCAAGGGACCACAACATTTTAAAAGGCATGGAGAACTGGAAAAAACACAGAGGAATTAAAGCTTTTGTTTTTAAGAATATCTGGAAGCGTGACCTTGAAAAAAATCTTTCGACTATATTAAAGCAGATCGTGGCTCATGTTCCTCTCTACCGCTGTGTGAGAGAGAATCAGTGTTATGCTTGTAAAGGGGAAGGAAACACCCCCATAGACGCACACTGTCTGCCTCCAAAAAAGACCAGAGATGAATTGTAAAAGTTCTGTGAGTCTGTATTAAGATCTGCTGTCTTTTGTGCTATTGATTTTGAAAATCAGTATGGAAAGATGAACTACTAAATGCATTTAAAAATGAATCATGATTCTTACAAGAACAAATAAAATATTTCCGCTTGGTAAACACTTGGTTTCCATTTCCATTTATTGATTTATCCAGATGCTTTTTTACCCTTTTATTATAGAGTAGGCTAGGGGCTGCAGTAATGCACATAAACACACCCACAGTTCACAAAAAAAACAAAAAAACAATTCCAAATCAAAAGTCAAAGAAAGCATATGGTGTAAGCTGAAGATCATGATGGGGTGGTGCTAGCGCAGTGGATAAGACACACGTCTTTGGTGTGAGAGACCCGGGTTCAAATCCACTGTGAGACACCAATGTGTCCCTGACCAAGACACTTAACCCCTAGTTGCTCCAGAGGTGTGTGACCTCTGACATATATAGCAATTGTAAGTCGCTTTGGATAAAAGCGTCAGCTAAGTGAATAAATGTATGTATAAATGTATGATACACTCTTACTGAACGGCATCAGGTTTGCAGACAGCTTCATCAAATGCCTGAAAGACTGTTCAAACGAAGGCTTTTCTTAACTTAAGGGTATTGTTGCAGCCAGGCCCTGGAAATACTGCTGATTATTGAGACTGAAAGACAGTTGTTGTATTTCATGGACATGACTATGTGATTTCAAAATAATTTGAGAATAATTTTTGGACAGATGCAAACACAAAAACCTTGAAGCGGGTAATTATGAGGGCATTATGATGCGCTAACTTAATAAAGACTATGTTTAGATAATTTTAAGCTTATTTCATTTCTGTTCTGTTTCTATTGTGGATTGCTAACTTTTTCACATATGAAGTGTTGTGCACCTTTGTACACAGAATGACAACACAGCAAAACAAAAGCACTGCAAAGTCAAATTAAAATGTTAAATGCAATAATTTGATATTGCTGTAAATGTAATTGTCTGTATTATTGTATAAAAGTATTTAGAGTTATATGAGAAATTAAAACCAGAACATTATTAATTTGATAGATAATTAATGCCCTTGGTATTAACTAGCCAAGAATTCAGTCAAGAGTGATCACACTAAATAAGTTAATGGTCTATCTAAACATTATTACAATATAATTCTAATTCCCAGTGACAAGTTTGAAAAATTATTGTACAACCACCAATTAGGTAGCTATGCAGTAGGTATGTAAATGACCACTGAAAGAAGAAAAAAAAGCAGTATGACACTTTTTTTTTTCAATTTCCATAATGACTCGATTCGTCGCTCTGTTGAGAATGTGTTGTGTGTTAACCGTAAACAAACTCTCATTTTTGGAACCAGCATATCTCAGTGAGAAGGTTAGGGTTAATCAACCGAGAGTTCAGGGTGTATGTGACGGTAAGTTAATGTTGCTTTCTGGAATACACCACAGCTGCTATCAACCAAAGGTTAAAAAAACAGCTTCTGTCAAATGTGTGCTCTTCAGTGAAACTCAAGGTAAATAAGAGCTATAGGGAAACATTGTCTTTGTGCTTATTTTTCAGTCACATTCAGTGGCCGGTTACATAAACTACTGCTTAAAAGTCATGTTTTTCAAGGCTGGATATAACTTTTAAAGTCAGACTGGTCTATTCTGAATCTGTCTTAACTTAGTGACTATGTTCATGCAACTGGCCCCAGTGTGTCACGTTTAGGTTTAAAGAAGTACAGAAAGATGAAGATCATGTTCAAAAATCTTCATCTAAAAATGCAATGATCCAACAAGCAGGCAAGCAAACTGTAGAGTGCATAAGGTGGAACTTAAATGCTCAATGGTGATGAATTAACGCTGTATCTCAATGTTCATACTATCCATCCTAAATAGTATGTAAGATTAGAATAAGTGTGTCCCACACCATAGTATATTGAAAAGAGTATGCCAGAAGTCCCCGGATGGGATACTATTTCAGGTCGATTTTAGAAGTGTGGATCCATGCACACACTAATGGCTAAAATCACCCACAATCCATTCTCAGCATGAAAGACCCATGATCAGCAGATCAATGAGCTGCTTCTTTTCTCTCCAGTACTGTAGGAAGTTAAATGAAATGAAATGTGGAGGACGTTAACGGTGAAGAGAAGATTGACTGGCCAGTTTACAGTGACAGGGTGCTACGTTTTGCACTTTGGACCAACGTAGTCAGGGTACGTTTTTATATGAGACTGGGTTGGTGGAACAGGTGTCCTTTAAAGACACAATTGTGTGACGTGATAGTATGTCCCAAAGCTTGCCTACTACACACTCAAAAGTGTGTACTTTTTCTTCACCAAAAGAGTACATATTTTAAGGGGGTAGTATAAGTAGACACATTGAGATGCAGGGTAAATGATGAGAAACTGTGAAGACTGAGTAAGTGAGTAAATTGGCGGGAAACCAGAACAAAGCAAACATGTGACTGAAAATAAACAAACTAAAAGTACATGAAAATGGGTTTAACAGAACACAACTGTGATACACTGGACTAGTGTGAAAATATGCATTCACTTAATATCCAGCTCCAAAATAAATCAAAGTGTTTATAATGTTGATTGCATATAAACAGTTGTTTTAATTTTGCCTTTTAACAAATCCAAAATTCCAATTGAATATTCCAATAGATAATATCTATGATCCCTCCTTGAACTGCCACCTTAACGTGGTGGAGGGGTTTGAGTACCCGAATGACCCTAGGAGCTATGTTGTCCGGGGCTATATGCTCCTGGTAGGGTCTCCCAAGGCAAACAGGTCCTAGGTGACGAGTCAGACTAAGAGCGGTTCAGAACCCCCTTATGAGAAGACTAAATCTAAGGACCGTGACGTCGCCCGGTATGGCGCAGCCGGGGCCCCACCCTGGAGCCAGGCCCGGGGTTGGGGCTCGTATGCGAGCGCCTGGTGGCCGGGCCTCTCCCCACGGGGTCCGGCCGGGCTCAGCCCGAAGGAGCGACGTGGGGCCGCCTTCCCGTGGGCTCACCACCTACAGGAGGGACCGTAAGGGGCCGGTGCTTAGACAATCGGGCGGCAGTCGAAGGCGGGGGCCTCGACAGCCCGATCCCTGGACACGGAAACTAGCTCTAGGGACGTGGAACGTCACCTCACTGGCGGGGAAGGAGCCCGAGATTGTGCGTGAGGTTGAGAGGTTCCGACTAGCGATAGTCGGGCTCACCTCTACGCACAGCTTGGGCTCTGGAACCACACTCCTCGAGAGAGGATGGACTCTTCACCACTCTGGAGTTGCCCATGGTGAGAGGCGGCGGGCTGGTGTGGGTTTGCTTATAGCCCTCCAGCTCAGCTGCCATGTGTTGGAGTTTACCCCGGTGAACGAGAGGGTCGCTTCCCTGCGCCTTCGGGTCGGGGATAGGTCTCTCACTGTCGTTTGTGCCTACGGGCCGAACGGCAGTGCAGAGTACCCGGCCTTCTTGGAGTCTCTGGGAGGGGTGCTGGAAAGTGCTCCGACTGGGGACTCCGTCGTTTTACTGGGGGAATTCAACGCCCACGTGGGCAACGACAGTGACACCTGGAGGGGCGTGATTGGGAGGAACGGCCCCCCTGATCTGAACCCGAGCGGTGTTCAGTTATTGGACTTCTGTGCTAGTTACAGCTTGTCCATAACGAACACCATGTTCAAGCATAAGGGTGTCCATCAGTACACGTGGCACCAGGACACCCTAGGCCGTAGGTCGATGATCGACTTTGTGGTCGTTTCATCCGACCTCCGGCCGTATGCCTTGGACATTCGGGTGAAGAGAGGGGCGGAGCTGTCAACCGATCACCACCTGGTGGTGAGTTGGATCCGATGGTGGGGGAGGAAGCTGGACAGACTCGGCAGACCAAACGTACTGTGAGGGTCTGCTGGGAACATTTGGCCGAGTCTCCTGTCAGAGAGATCTTCAACTCCCACCTCCGGCAGAGCTTCGACCGGATCCCGAGGGAGGCTGGAGATATTGAGTCCGAGTGGACCATGTTCTCCACCTCCATTGTCGAAGCGGCCGCTCGGAGCTGTGGCCGTAAGATTTCCGGTGCCTGTCGAGGTGGCAATCCCCGAACCCGGTGGTGGACACCGGAAGTAAGGGATGCCGTCAAGCTGAAGAAGGAGTCCTATCGGGCCTGGTTGGCTTGTGGGACTCCTGAGGCAGCTGACAGGTACCGGCAGGCCAAGCGGACTACAGCCCGGGTGGTTGTGGAGGCAAAAACTCGGGCCTGGGAGGAGTTCGGTGAGGCCATGGAGAAGGACTATCGGTCAGCCTCAAAGAGATTCTGGCAAACCGTCCGGCGCCTCAGGAGAGGGAAGCAGTGCCCTACCAACGCTGTTTACAGTAGAGGTGGGGAGCTGTTGACCTCAACTGGGGATGTCGTTGGACGGTGGAAGGAATACTTCGAGGATCTCCTCAATCCCGCTGTCATGTCTTCCATTGAGGAAGCAGAGGCTGAGGGCTCAGATGTGGACTCGTCCATCACCCAAGCTGAAGTCACCGAGGTAGTCAAGAAACTCCTCGGTGGCAAGGCACCGGGGGTGGATGAGATCCGCCCTGAGTACCTCAAGTCTCTGGATGTTGTGGGGCTGTCTTGGCTGACACGCCTCTGCAGCATCGCGTGGCAGTCGGGGACGGTGCCTCTGGGATGGCAGACCGGGGTGGTGGTCCCTCTTTTTAAGAAGGGGGACCGGAGGGTGTGTTCCAACTACAAGGGGATCACACTTCTCAGCCTCCCTGGGAAAGTCTATGCCAGGGTACTGGAGAGGAGAATCCGGCCGATAGTAGAACCTCGGATTCAGGAGGAACAGTGTGGTTTTCGTCCAGGCCGTGGAACACTGGACCAGCTCTATACCCTCTACAGGGTGCTGGAGGGTTCATGGGAGTTTGCCCAACCAGTCCACATGTGCTTTGTGGATTTGGAGAAGGCATTCGACTGTGTCCCTCGCAGCGGCCTGTGGAGGGTGCTCCGGGAGTATGGGGTCAGGGGCCCTTTGCTAAGGGCTATCCGGTCCCTGTACGACCGGAGCAGGAGCTTGGTTCGTATTGCCAGCAGTAAGTCAGACTTGTTCCCGGTGCGTGTTGGACTCCGGCAGGGCTGCCCTTTGTCGCCGGCTCTGTTCATGATTTTTATGGACAGAATTTCTAGGCGCAGCCAGGGGCCGGAGGGGGTCAGGTTTGGTGACAACACAATTTCGTCTCTGCTCTTTGCGGATGATGTTGTCGTGTTGGCCTCATCAAGCCAGGACCTTCAGCATGCACTGGGACGGTTTGCAGCCGAGTGTGAAGCGGCTGGGATGAGAATCAGCACCTCCAAATCCGAGGCCATGGTCCTCAGTCGGAAAAGGGTGGCTTGCCCACTTCAGGTTGGTGGAGAGTTCCTGCCTCAAGTGGAGGAGTTTAATTATCTTGGGGTCTTGTTCACGAGTGAGGGAAGGATGGAACGGGAGATTGACAGACAGATCGGTGCAGCTTCTGCAGTAATGCGGTCGATGTACCGGTCTGTCGTGGTGAAGAAAGAGCTGAGCCGCAAGGCGAAGCTCTCGATTTACCGGTCAATCTACGTTCCTACTCTCACCTATGGTCATGAGCTTTGGGTCATGACCGAAAGGACAAGATCCCGGATACAGGCGGCCGAAATGAGCTTTCTCCGCAGGGTGGCTGGGCGATCCCTTAGAGATAGGGTGAGAAGCTCAGTCACCCGGGAGGAGCTCAGAGTAGAGCCGCTGCTCCTCCACATCGAGAGGGGTCAGCTGAGGTGGCTCGGGCATCTGTTCCGGATGCCTCCTGGACGCCTTCCCGGGAAGGTGTTCCGGGCGCGTCCCACTGGGAGGAGACCCGGGGAAGACCTAGGACACGCTGGAGAGACTATGTCTCCCGGCTGGCCTGGGAACGCCTCGGTGTCCCCCCAGAAGAGCTGGAGGAAGTGTCTAGGGAGAGGGAAGTCTGGGGTTCTCTGCTTAGACTGCTGCCCCCGCGACCCGGCCCCGGATAAGCGGAAGAAGGTGGATGGATGGATGGATGGATGGATAATATCTATGAATAAAGTCTACTATTTTATTTGTAATTTAGTCATTATTTATTTATTAATCAATACTTAATTTTTTTTATTTTTTGAGTATTTTTTGTCATCATTGTTTTACTGTTTAGGTCTTGTTTAATAGCACCATCCACTAATTTCACGAATAGTTATGGTTATGGACCTTACTGTTTGTTCTGATTACCAAATTTTTCCATGTTTACATTTATCGTACAGAGTTCTGGCAGATTTCTCGATATGGAAGATAATTCTGCTGGATTTCCCGATATAGAAGATAAGAATGTTGACAGATTCTATCTGGACCTGGTTATCAGTTATCTTAAACAAAAGTGAGAAGCACACACACACACAAATCCCACCCACTCTGTTTGTCAATTATAAACCAGTCAGGTCTTTATATATGCCTCATTTCCTCTCAACCATCAGAAGAGAAACAAGAATACTTCAGCTCTGAAAACAAGTGTCTTCTTCCTCATAATTCAAGCAGTCGCAATGGTAAGTTTGAGTAACCTTTCTTTTCTGTTCTGTTTTTAAACTCTCTTGTCCCTGTAGGGACCATGTGCAACGGAACTGCTAACTGGTTTTTGCTAGTGAATCACTTGAATGGATTGATCGAAGTCATGAGTTTGAATCAATCAGAGCGGTTCCAGCATAAATTAGGTTTGTCTGTTCCTCACTTTTCCCATCTTCAGCTATGTTTACGCCATCATCAGTATGGCTCAGCTCACTACAGTAGTTTTATGAGATTAACTGAAATAAGCTAAAAAAGGTATGATGTTTACTAATACAATATACATATTTCCATTCCAAAGATAACACAAATCTATGAACATATTCAGGTGAGGTGAGGTAACCGGGTTACTGCTAACTAGTGTAAACACTTTAAAATTAAAATGATGAACTGCACCTCAAAATACATGTCAGATGGAAACATTGTGCATTATGATTGAGCTTGTAGCTTAATTCACCTTTTGTTTTTAAGCTTGACCACTGCAGTTCAGCTGGTGACAGTTCAATAAGAAATAAGTTGAAAGCATCCAGTCATCTCATACCATTGAAGTGAATGTTAGAACTAAATGTTTGAGAAATTATTGTTGTATCTGATTGCATTAGTCTATTTAGAGCGATAGTTGATGTAAAAAGAGCAAATGGGAGAAGGATAACAACAAAGTTAAAGAGGGTAAACTTTATAATTCAACTGAACTGTGCATGTGACTCTTCAGCTACCTTATGTTCTTACTCTGCCCATGCATTAAATGTGCATCCTTGAAAATGTGCGGTTTTCTAGTGTATTTACTATAACTTCTCAGGTAATATCAGTGATATGACCTATTTCAGATGCAAAATTACAACAATAGTGGTTGTATACACATATATCTAATTGTTAGGGACAATTTAGTAGTTGCTGGATATTGGCAGTTACATGATCTGAGCATCCCTATTAAATTGTATGTCCTTGATCTGCAAAGTTACATCTTTTTACTATTATGCAAAAAATAAAAAAGAACATTGCTGTGGTATAATTAGAGCACTGAATTATGTTCAGTTTCTTGCACAAATGCAAGTACCAGCAAATTGTTGGCTGTAGTTCGATTAATTGCCACCGGTGTCGCTAATAACAGTGGTTTCTGAATTCTGCATAGCCCCTTTAAAATAGATTAATTATTAGATTATATTAACATACATAACCAAAAAATATGTTGCCTCTAACACAAAAAAATGCTGATGACATTCTTTTATGGCTCTAACTTTAGAAGAAAAGTGCAACGATGACTACACAAACACTGACTTGACTCCTGTTAACTATCAGTTGCACTTTTTGAGAACAGACCTGAAAATTACATTTCCTACTAAAATTGTTATACATTGTGATTGCACTGGAGCACAGACTTAAAGTCGGTCTCTTTTTACAGAAAACGGATTATTACTTCGCAGAATATTGTAGAAGTGACAAACATTGTAAAAATGATATTGCAAAAAAAGTTATGGAAGTTTAAATTTATGAAAATATAAAATGTACATTTTTTTGTTTGGATGTAGTACCAAGCTTTTCCACTAGATGACCATCAAACCCTATTAGGAACCATATAAAGGTGTCTGCATTTCCAAATTTGGTTTGTGTAATATGAAACATGTTTTTCCATACTTTTTCTCAATAATTATGAAGTAGACATCACATTCAGAAGAATTAGGGGTCAGTATGGCAGTATTTGATTAAAATTCAACCTCTAAAAAAACAAATAAAAGACATGCGACGAGAACCTTAAACCAATGTTACAGTTCACGCTGCAGTAAAAACTGAGATTCTATTGCTTTTTTCTTTGTGTTCAAAACACTTTCAGACCTTTTTTTCAGTTTGCACTGATTTCTCATGATTTCATATGTGCATCACTATTTCAAAGATCAGATCTCGCTCTCTGACTCTGATGAGTACTCTTCTTGCAAATTAATAAATTACAGCTGCTTTGTAAAATATATATAAAAAAAATGGTCACCAAATATGAAAACTAGAGTCTTTAAGCTTTCAAACGATATATATATATTGAGAATAGAAAAGTAAGTAATTACTATTTTTTTTTATAAGAAGAGGGCTGTCTCAGAATAAATCTGTTTCTTATCACTCCTCCTTCTGTGGAGACTCACACAGCATCTCTGTGTTGATGCAACATGGTCAGTCACATTCAAGACTCAAGATTTACTAAGAGTAGTTTATGTAATATAGTTTTGTTTTTTAGGTCAATGGGTTTGGAGGAGCTTTCTGTTTCTGATGAACTATGCACATGTTATTTATGAACTTGTTTAGTCTTTCTGCGTGTGTGTTTTTTATTTTAGAAGTTCACAGTGTTTCTGAGTGGACTCCTGCTGCTCCTGCTTCTCGATTGGACAGAAAGCGTTGAAGGTGACAATGTGGATATCAATACTCTTGCACGTATTATAAACTTCATTGAGGAGAAGTAAGTCTGTTTTCTATTAAATCTAATAAAAATTAGAGTTAAAAGAGTTTCTTAAAGTAAGAAATGAGGATGTAGAGACACAAAGGGGAAGCAGAGAAATGAGAAGACAAGATGGATGTGTGTCTTTAGCTATTCTGATCCTGTTTACTGTTTTCCAGCTATAAGAGAGTCGATGGAGATAAACATCCTCGTCAGTATGCTACGGCAATCAACGTGCCAAAGAATCAGTGTCAACAGAACTTCATTCCTTCACAGAACAGCTTCCTGACTCAAGAGGATGCTGCAAATGTGAAAAATGCTATTACTGATGACACTAAGGCACTTTACCAAGGTGCAGAACTCATCGCTGCAGGAACTAAAAAGGTTGTAATCAGTAAAAAGAAGCAATACAACATGCATTCAGAGTCTCTTCTGCTGAATCCTGCTGACAACTCACCCATGGCCAAACTTTTGAATAAAAGAAAAGATGGCTGCTCTGTTTTCTTCTCATTTGAATCTCCCTGTCTCGATACGTGTCTGGATGCAACAGGCAGACACAGTATTTTAAGGGGCCTGGAGAACTGGAAAGAACACAGTGGAATCAAAGCTTTTGTCTTCAAGAATTTCTGGAAGTTTGACACTAAAAAAGATCTTCAGACCAAATTTGAACAGATCGTGGCTCATGTTCCTCTCTACCGCTGTGTGAGTGAGAATCAGTGTTATGCTTGTAAAGGTGAAGGAAACACCCCCATAGACGCACACTGTCTGCCTCCACAAGAAAACTAAGATTTATACAATAGCATTCATTTCTTGCAAATGTGATCTGTCCTTTTGTTTGGAAATTCATTATGCTTAGATGAGCTAGTAAAATGCATTCTAAAAATAATCTTGCTTCCTGCTTGAACAAATAAATATTTCTGTCTGTTTAGCAAACTTTGTGTGTGAATTTCATTTCAAGATGAGAGCACAGTAAGGCTCATAACACACGTCCGCGTGTCTCATAAGAGGTCAAAGGAAAGAAGACAGGAAGACCTCACAGATATAATGCAAAATGTGCAGATCTAAGGGTGTTTGTATTTACAGTGAAAAGAAAAATTCATAGAGAACAGCATTTAAAAAAAAATGCATGCACACACTATGGGGCATGTTAACATTTCTGGCAAGAGAGAAAACAAGCTTATGCAGCTGTGGCAGCGTGAACACAGTGGGTGTTTGATGTTGTGCTTCGCATCCTGTCAGGACACCAGTGTGAATGCACACGCAATGGTATTTAACATAATTAGGCAGTCTAGCTAGAATACTTATTTCTTACATTTTAACCAAATTCTTATTTAATTGTGTCTTAAATTCTAGAAATCTAGAAATCCACACACACTTACTAGAAATCCAGGCAGTGACAAGTTGCATCCAAACTGTGACTGCTGAAGAAAAAAAATTTTTTCGTCAACAATCCTGCTGTTGTTGTTACGGATCACTCGGAGACAGAGGAGTAACAGATGAAGTAGTATTTATTGTAAGACACAAGCAGCGTATATGTCATCGATATAGACTAGGACGAACTGATGGAGGAAATCCCGGAGCACCTCATGCATGAAGTCCTGGAATATGGAGGGGGCGTTTACTAGCCCATACGGCATAACACAATACTCGTAGTGACCAGTAGGGGTGATGAAGGTGGTCTTCCACTCGTCCCCCTCACGTATCCGGATGAGGTTATACGCGCTGCGGAGGTCCAACTTGGAGAACACAGTGGCACCACGGAGATGTTCTAGGGCCGCTGGGACGAGGGGAAGAGGGGAAGAGGGGAAGAGGGGAAGAGGGGAAGAGGATAACGAAACTTCTGAGTTATCTTGTTAAGGTCTCTATAATCAATACATGGCCGTAAACCTCCATCCTTCTTGGCCACGAAGAAGAAACTGGAAGCAGCAGGGGAGGTAGATGGGCGGATGTATCCTTTAGCCAGCGCCTCCCTGATGTAATCCTCCATGGCCTTCTCCTCGGGAATGGATAGGGGATAGATCCGTCCCTTAGGCACTGGTTCACCCGGCAGCAGATCTATTGCACAGTCCCACGGCCGGTGTGGAGGCAGCTTGGAGGCCCGCTTCGGGCAGAAGACATCACTGAAGGGGTATGGAGATGGACTGGTTCTCGACAGGGCTTTCAATAGAGGTGGAGTAGACTGGTAGTGGTTCGGGGGGACGTTCCACTGGAACAGGACAGCCGGAGATACATGATTGAAAGCAGGCCTCGCCCCACTTCATGATTTCTCCGGTCTTCCAGGAGATCACCGGGTTGTGCTGCTCCAACCATGGGCGCCCTAGGATGACGTCAGCGGTGGAATCCTCCAGAACCAGCAGATGTCTTCACGATGTAGGAGTCCTGTATGAAGGGTGATAGGGCCCACCCAGTGGCGTACATACTTCTTGCTTAACGGCCTGCCGGTGATTGTGTGGATCTGGTAAGCGGCCGGCGTGGCCGCGGTTGGAAGCCTGAGCTGACGGCAAAGGGCGCCGGAGATGAAGTTGCCAGCTGACCCAGAATCGAAGTGGGCGGAAACTGGAAGAGACACATCAGCCGCAGTAAGTGTCACAACAGTGGTGAGTGGTTTCATTTGGTATTCATGAAGGAAGGATGGCACTCACCATGGGACGAGGAGGACGAACGGGGCACCTAGCTATGGTATGCCCCGAAGCTGCACAATATAGACAAAGATTCTGGGCCAGCCGTCTTTGACGCTCCGCCATTGTGAGGCGGTATGAGTCCACTAACATGGGCTCGCTGGCTGGTTCTGGGGAGCTGACGTTCTCTGGTCGGCAGAGCGGTGTGGAGGAATGCGCCTGGCCCTGGTGCTCTTCTAAGCACGACTGCATACGAGTGGCGAAGCGGATGGACAGCTGGATGAATCGCTCGAGGCCGATGGTATCCTCGTATGCAGCGAGATGCAACCGCACTCTGGGTTCAAGTCCTTGGCGATAGGTAGTGAGAAGGGTCTGTTCGTTCCACCTACTAGAGGTCGCCAGAGTTCTGAACTGCAAGGCATAATCATAGACAGACATATTCCCTTGTTTCAAATTGTATAGTCTCTCACCTATCGAGGAGTCCAAGGCAGGTTTGCCGAAAACGTCCCGGAAATGTGCGATGAAGCTAGAATATGACTGGGTTACAGGGTTATTCTGGGTCCAGAGAGAATCGGCCCACTGTAAAGCCTTGCCTTGTAACTGGGAGATAATGAAAGCTACCTTGGATCGGTCCGTTGGATATGAGAGCGGTTGCATCTCCAGGACCAGTGAACACTGAAGCAGGAAACCGCTGCATTCCTCCGCCGAACCAGAGTAGGGCGCTGGCCGTGCCATGGGACTGGCGTGCATGGCAGGTGAAGGAGGGATGACGGGATCAGCGGAAGTGCTCGCTGGTGGTGGTGATGCAGGTGCTGACATGAGTGTCCGACGGAGTGCATCCACTAGTTCCTGGAAGGGGTCTGTGAGGCTCATGCTTGTGTCTCTCGGTGCTGGTCCGGTCATCTGTTACGGATCACTCGGAGACAGAGGAGTAACAGATGAAGTTAGTATTTATTGTAAGACACAAGCAGAGGAGCGGGAAGTGAGGAGTGGATGGGTGTTGGGATCCGTGCCGGGAAGGTAATGACCACACACACGCACCGTAGGGGCTTTGAGGATCTTGGAGGCAATCCTTGGAGAGAAGATGGAAGAAGAGTCTTCGGAGGTTATCCTTGGAGAGAAGGTAAAGAGGAGTTAGTCCTTATAGTTAGCGCACAGGAATGATCTTGTCGCGAACGTGACCGGACAATGATTGGGTGCGTGTGTGTGGCTTTTATGGTGCTGTGGTGGATGCCTGGTGATGAGGATCAGGTGGTGATGGTTAGTACTCAGGTGAGGGTGTGCGCTGTGATTGTGTGGAGGTGGAACCTGGCGTGTTTGTGACAGTTGTGGTATGGTAATGAATAGTTTTCACATCACTGTATGTGTTGCCCCTAAATAAAAGTTGTTTTGGGAAGGACTATATGCAGTAAATTTACATTTATGAAGGACTATATATTTACAAAGAATATATTTGCAAATAATATTTTTAAATATACACACATTAAATTGTGCCCAATTGTGTATGTACTGTATAATTCTGATCTAACCTTGAAAAAATCAGCTTCAGTGAACTGTGTGCTCTTCAGTGAAACTCAAGGTAAATAAAGAGCTATAGGGAAACATTAATCTTTCTGCTTATTCTCAGTCAAATTCAGTGGCCGGTTACATAAACTACTGCTAGTCTGCTAGTTCTAATGCTACTTGCTTATAAACAATTGTTTTTCTTTTGCCTTTTAACAAATCCAAAATTCCATGATGGTGGAATTTTAATCATTCTACTACCACAGCTCTCCTCAACTTTACAAATGATGTATATACAGCATTTGATGAAGGAAAATATACTGGAGCTATCTTTATTGATTTCTCGAAAGCGTTTGATACAGTTGATCATTATTTACTCCTAGATAAATTGTATTCGATTGGCTTAAGCCAAAGATCTTTATTATGGTTTAATGCCTATTTACATGGTAGGCGTCAATATGTTGCATCACAAAATACATGCTCCACTAGTATAATTATAGGTAAAGGTGTACCCCAAGGTTCTGTGCTGGGGCCACTCCTTTTTTCTATTTATATTAATGATATGCCCTGTATTTGTTTATCCTGTAATGTCCATCTTTATGCTGATGATACGGTTCTATATGCATCGTATAACCAAAAGAACCAGGTACAAAATGCATTACAATCAGATTTTATCATTGTCCAAAAATGGCTTAGAGAGCACAACCTTTTTCTTAATGAGAAAAAAACATGCACTATGTTGTTTAAGCTGAAACCATCTAAAGTTACCACGAATGAAATACAAATCTGCATGAATGATGGAAGATCTCTTGTAAATGTAAATGCATTTAAGTACCTGGGACTGTGGTTAGATACTGAGCTGTCATTTAATGTTCATATTGAAGCTACAGTCAAGAAAGTTAAACAATGCTTGTGTCAGTTGTACCGTTCAATTGATTGTTTTACATTTGGTACTAGAAAGCGTATTGGACAGCAACTCCTATTACCGCTAATTGATTATGCAGATATTGTTTACCACACATCAAGTGTTACTTCTCTCAAAGCTCTAGATCTTTTATTTAATTCCATATGTAGATTTGTTTTAAGGAATCCATTTGTGACACATCACTGTACGCTCTATGAAAAATTGGACTGGCTCCAACCTAAAGAAAGAAGAAGATATCACTGGTATATGTTTATTTTTAAATGCATTAATTATGCCAATAAATGTCCCCTTTATCTTCAACAATACTTTGTCAGACACATCTCAGCCTATCCCATACGACATTTGCTACATCCATTTTTTGCTACACCAAGAATTCGACGGGAAATTGGGAGAAGAGCATTTTGTTATAAAGCTCCTATGGACTGGAATAACCTCCCACTGTCACTGAAATCTATTACATCTTTACATTTATTTAAATCAGCAATATTTTCATATTTAAAGACACCATGTACATGTTTTAATTGAGGATTCCTTTTTTCAGTTCATATTTTAGTAAATCTTGGGCACATTAGAATGCTGTAATATCATGTGAACATTCTATGAGGCTTTATTATTATTATTATTATTGTTTTGTCAATGTAAACCATGTAATGTATTGTATAATTTGGGGAGGTGGTGGGTCTTATGGGGGAAAATGCTGTGAATGATGTCCTGTCGAGTTTGGTCTTTTATTTTTGTGCTGTTTTTGTTTTTTACATTATTGTGCATTGTTTTGTTTTGAGCATGTGTGGCTCTTGGTGTTATTTTCAATTAGTGATTGAAAGGACCCCCTTGAAAATGAGATGGTACATCTCAAGGGGCTATCCAAAATAAAAGAAAGAAAGAAAGAAAGTGTGCATGATTAAATTAATGAATTCACCCATTAACTGGTGAGTTTATCTCATGTTTTATAGATTTTCCAGTAGATTATATCCATGCATAAAGGCTAATATTTTATTTTATCTGTAATTAAGTCATAATTTATTTATTCATCAAACTTTTACATCTTTTTTTTTTTTTTTTTTTGTGTCATCATTGTTTTACTGTTTAGGTTCAATAGCACCATCCACTAATTTGATGAATAGTTATGGTTACTGTTTGTTCTGTGTGACGAGGCGAGCAGGTGTCGCTCATTCCCAATCACTCCACCGGGCTTCCCCACGGCTCTCGGCTCCGCCCCACTTGTTTACCAAAAACTACCACATTTCTCCATGTTTACATTTATTCCACAGAATTCTGCTGGATTTCCCGATATAGAAGATAAAAATGTTGACAGATTCTATCTGGACCTGGTTATACACACAAATACACAAAAATTCCACCCACTCTGGTTAAACACTAAGTTTGTCAATTATAAACCAGTCAGGTCTTTATATATGCCTCATGTCCTCTCAACCATCAGCATATCAGAAGAGAAACAAGAGTACTTCCGCTTTAAAAAATAAGCGTTTTCTTCCTCATAATTCAAGCAGTCGCAATGGTGAGTTTGAGTAATCCTTATTTTCTGTTCATTTTTTTAAACTCTCTTGTCCCTGTAGGGACCATGTGCAATGGAATGTCCAATTATTCTCTATAAATTATTATTATATTTTTTTTTTTACTGGCTTTTGCCAGTGAATCACTTGAACAGAATGATCGAATTCATGAGTTTGAATCAACTACTACATCTACCATCTCATCAGGGCCACGGAGGCCACCCTTAACCTGTTCATTTTCTCTATTTCAGGCTTACCTAACCAGACTTGCTCTCCTGTGCCATCGATCCCACTGTGGTGGTCTTCTGCGCCGCCCTGGTGGGCGTCAGTCCCGTCTGCTCAGCTGTGGTGGGCTCCAGTTCCACCTGCTCCACCCTGGATTCCTGCCCTGTCGACTCTGCCCTTGGCCCCTGAACTTTCCGTTCCCTCCTGGCCCCTTTGTTTTGTTGTTGTTTTGTTTTTTGTTTTTGTTTTTTCCCTTCCGTTCTCTGTTTCCCTCTATGAACCTGGACCTCCGTCCCTCCCCCTTATCCTGCACCAGACCACCTCCCTCCTGGTCTCGTGTTCCTTGGTTTGTTCTTGTGTTCGGTGGAGCATCTGGTAGCTGTTCCTTAGAGGGGGGGGGAGGGGGGGGGGGGTTGGGGTTGGGGTAATGTCACAGTGTCTGGTTTGTGTTTCCCTGGGTGTCCACTAGTGGTCTCACTTCCCCATAGTCACCCCACTGCAGGAACTACATTTCCCACAAGCCTTTGTCCCATTCATCACTGTTAATTAAAAGTGAAAAAAAAGTGAAAGTGACGTGACATTCGGCCAAGTATGGTGACCCATACTCAGAATTCGTGCTCTGCATTTAACTCATCCGAAGTGCACACACACAGAGCAGTGAACACACACACACACTGTGAACCATATATGCTGCGGCGCCCGGGGAGCAGTTGGGGGTTCAATGCCTTGCTCAAGGGCACCTAAGTCGTGGTATCGAAGGTGGAGAGAGAACTGTACATGCACTCCCCCCACCCACAATTCCTGCCGGCCCGAGACTCGAACTCACAACCTTTCGATTGCAAGTCTGACTCTCTAATCATTAGGCCACGACTTCCCACACACTGCACACCTGTTAATTGCACTCAGGTGTCTCCACTTTCATTGTTTGCACCTGTCCATATAAACCAGCCTGTCTCTGTTTCATGGCGTCCTTGTTTTTCGTCACCCGGCTTTCTTGTATTCCCTTGTGTTTTTCTTGTTTTTGGACTGATTTTGTTATGACCTCTTGCCTATTTTTGGATGTAATTTTGGATTCCCCATTAAATATTGCGATTGGATCTCTCGTTTCCTGTGTGCATTCTTAACAGGTTTACAAAGTAAGTGAAAACATTCTTTAGCTTGAAGGTGAAACGTTTAGCTGGTGTGCCCTCAGAAGTATGTTTGTGTTTTTGACATTCAGGTGGAGGGGAATTACACAAATAAACCCTGGCAAAGACTTCAAAGAGTGAGTGCTCATGTAGTTTCCATTCATCTTGTAATGATGCTGATGAAGAGGGCCAGTCAAGGGTCCAGGATCATAAATAGCCTCCTCATCACAATGATCTTCACTCTTTACTCTGAAGAAGACCTGAACCTTCAGCATCAATGGCAAGTAATTTTTTATATGCCATTTTTCATTTAATTTGTTTAAGATATAGTTATTTACTCTTAATCATATAGGCTCTTTATTAGCATTGATGGTTCCTTGTTGATCTTTTTATTCCACAAAAGGCTCTTTGTAGCAAATGAAGGTTCTTTAAGTTTTTTAAATATTCTTTTACTAAGAAAAAAGTGTTTTTTAGGAATTGCAGTGTCAAATGTTACATATAGTTTTTAAATATAGTGTGTGCGCATGTTTTATCTCTTTAGAAGATCATTGTGTTTCTGAATGGACTCCTTCTGCTCTTTCTACCTCATCACTGGACAGAAAGTGTGGAAGAACAAAAGATGAACCTTACAATTCTTGCCCGAATAACTGACTTCTTTGAGCAGAAGTAAGTATAGCGCATAAAATCAAGGTTTTATAAATAGCATTTAACTGCTGTATATGATGTAGCACAAAGAGGAAGTAAAGAAATAAAATGTCATTAGTAAACTGTGTTTAGTCTGCTGGTAATCACAGAACTCTTCTTATCTTGCTCTATTGGATGTTTTACAGCTATAAAGACCCCAAAGAGGAGTCGTATGCTGTAGTCATCAATGTACCGAGGAATCAATGTCAAGGCAACTTTGATCCTTTAAATGAGAACTTCCTGACTCAGGAAAATGCAACATGTGTGAGAAATGACATTTTTGAAACACAAAATCAATATTACGAAGGTGAAGACCTCATGGCCACAGGACCTTGTCTTTGTAATGGTAGTAAAATATCAGAAAACTGCAAATATAAGTCTGTGTCTGTCCTGCTCAATAATGACTCATTCTCAACCTTTAAAAAATTCTTACAGCGTAGAGAAAATGACAGCTGCGTTGTCATCTACACCGTCTACGCTCCCTGTCAAAAGATGTCAGGTGGATATGACATTATACCCAACCTTGAAAACTTGAAAAATCACACTGGAATTAAAGACTTTGTCTTCAAGAAAGTTTACAAGGTTGATGAAAGTGGCCATAGATGCTCCGATCTTGCCAAAAACTTTACAGAGATTGTGGATCTCGTTCCCTTCTATCGCTCTGTGAATAAAACCGTTATGAATATAACAAATCAATGTTAAACTGCACAAATGATGAACAACCTTGTCAGGGAATGAAACTCAAGTATAATCGTCAAGTTCTCAAACATTTAATTAATTACTCTACTCTTAAGTACATGAAATGCAGGTCATTTTGGTTACTGTAGAGCTGAAGTTTTTATTAGTGGTACAGGACACAGAAACGAAGAAAAGAGAGAGGGTACAATATTTAGAAAACTTCTTGAAAGTCATTGTTTTAGATGGCAGCTGTCTTGTGATAATTACTGATATAATTAATGGCTTACTGCATGATGAAAAATAAATATTTGCTTAACAATTGTTGTGCTGTAATTTCATTTCAGAATAATTCTTGTACAAATCCAAACACAAAACCCTTGATGCAGGAAAATCAAGTGTAAACTTAATGAAGTCTAACTGTGAGTTTTAGATCATTTTAAGTTCAATTCATTTTCTGTTAATTGCGGATTACCAACTTTTTCATCCACACGCACCCCGGGTGGGACCCCGGGGCCCAGTCACCTCTCTGTCCACAGATCCGCTGCAGACTGACCCTCTCAATGGAGGTCAGGACTACACTCATGGAAACCATTGGATTCAGTCAGCTGGAGATGAAACATCTCCCACAGCATATTACCCTCAGGAACAGCGCAGAGAGAGACTGTATGAGGGGAGCCAGGTGTCAGGTGGAATTCAGTCAATGAGAACATTTCACTTCATAGTGAGAATGCATAAAAAATGAGGTGCATAATAAAACGCAGCGGGTCACTTCTGTAAACCCCCAGGATATTGTACTGAGTCCAAACAGATGCCCTCAGAATGTGACCTTTGACCTCACAAACAGCTAAATATCGACACACTGGGTCTCTTTTATTTGTGTATAGATGTGGCACATCACTCGCTCGAGTTTGGATGAAAAAGAAATGAAGCAACAGATTCATTGATTTTCAACTGATTTTGTTAATTTTGCCCGGTGTGTCAGGAAATGAACTGACCACTTCCACCACCACTATAATAATAATAATAATAATAATAATAATACGTTAATTACCATCATTTTATTATCCGTTATATTGTGTTTTATTGTTTATTTGTTCATGTTATTTATTATTTTATTTTTCTGGACTATTATACAATTTGTATGAATGTTCAAAGATATCATAAATTATTAAAATAATTAATAAAACGTTAGATAAATATTTTAACTATTTTAACAATAATTAAAATTATCTTATAATCCCAATTACATAACAAAAATACTATTGTTAGCTCATTGGGATTATTAGATTAATATTAGTGTAATAATATTAATAATATATATAACACACACACACACACACATAATAGGCTATTTATTATAATACTACTACTATTCATTATCATAATCATAAAATAATAATAATAAAACATTTCTCATAAATACTTTTCTTCATAATATTATTAGATTAATATTTTTAAATATATATTTTAATAATATTTAATATATTTGTACAACCATTTAAAATGTTTTTCAGTGATCAGTGTTATGCTTGTAAAGGTGAAGGAAACACCCCCATAGACGCACTGTCACAGTGTCTGGGTTGTGTCCCTGGGTTTCCACTAGATGTCCTCCTTTCTCACGGTGTCTGTCACCTTATCACTTCCTGTCTCCTTATTTGGTCACCTTCCTCCTTGTTTAGGTAATTGATTGTTCCCCACCTGTCTCCTGTTTCCCCATTATCCTTTTGTGTATTTATACCCGGTCTGTCTGAGTCTGTGTCACGGAGTCCTTGTGTATGTTTCATGCTTTCCGTAGTCTTGCCCTTGCCGTGTGTTATTGTCTGTTTTCATGTTGTTTGGATATTCTGGTTTTGACCCTGCCTGGACTGTTTATGCTTTTTGGATTGCCCCTAAATAAACCGCATACCTGCATTTGGATCTCTCCGTGTTTCTTGAATCCCCGTCGTGACAGAAGGACTCCGTCACACTGAGATCCAGCGGTATGTCTTTTTCCCGTTCCCCAGCCAAGATGGCGGAGCGGAGAGCTAAGTATCTCCGGCTGATCGCTCTCCGCCAAGAGGGCAATGAGGTGGGTGCCCTGGCACAGGTGTTCTGGTCCCTGGCCGAGGGTATGGGATACAACGATGCGGCCTTGAAGGACTACTTCAACGGCGGGCTGGATGATCCAGTGTCTCAGGAGGAGATGGTACATTTAGAGACACTGGACTACTGGGAGTTTGTGTACTATGTGCAGCATCGGCTTCTGTGGAATGCCCCAGCCACTCCGGTCTCTTCCGGTGGGGCGGTCCCCAGCCCAGCACCACTGCTCAAGATGGCCGCCAATCCAGGGCCACAGCACAAGATGGCCGCCAATCCAGGGCCACAGCACAAAATGGCCGCCAGCCCAGGGCCACAGCACAAGATGGCCGCCAGCCCAGCGCCACAGCACAAGATGGCCGCCAGCCCAGCGCCACAGCACAAGGTGGCCGCCAGCTTGGGGCCACAGCACAAGATGGCCGACTCAACGCCTGAGTCTCCAGATAAGGACACTTGGTTTCCATTTCCATTTATTGATTTATCCAGATGCTTTTTTACCCTTTTATTATAGAGTAGGCTAGGGGCTGCAGTAATGCACATAAACACACCCACAGTTCACAAAAAAAATAAAAATAAATCCACATCAAAGAGGTGGAAAGCATGCGATGTAAGCTGAAGATCATGATACACTCTTACTAAATGACATCAGTACAAATGCAAACACAAGAACCTTGAAGCAGGTAAATTCATTATGTGCTAACTTAAGACAATGTTTAGACCATTTTAAGCTTATTTAATTTCTGTTCAGTTTCTAGATTGCTAACTTTTTCACATATGCCGAGACGGTGCCCGATGCTGTTCCGGAAGCCGAGGCGGTGCCCGATGCCGAGGCGGTGCCCGATGCCGAGGCGGTGCCCGATGCTGTTCCGGAGGCCGAGGCGGTGCCCGATGCCGAGGCGGTGCCCGATGCCGAGGCGGTGCCCGATGCTGTTCCGGAGGCCGAGGCGGTGCCCGATGCCGAGGCGGTGCCCGATGCTGTTCCGGAGGCCGAGGCGGTGCCCGATGCTGTTCCGGAGGCCGAGGCGGTGCCCGATGCCGAGGCGGTGCCCGATGCTGTTCCGGAGGCCGAGGCGGTGCCCGATGCCGAGGCGGTGCCCGATGCTGTTCCGGAGGCCGAGGCGGTGCCCGATGCCGAGGCGGTGCCCGATGCTGTTCCGGAGGCCGAGGCGGTGCCCGATGCCGAGGCGGTGCCCGATGCCGAGGCGGTGCCCGATGCCGAGGCGGTGCCCGATGCCGTTCCGGAGGCCGAGGCGGTGCCCGATGCCGAGGCGGTGCCCGATGCCGAGGCGGTGCCCGATGCCGTTCCGGAGGCCGAGGCGGTGCCCGATACTGTTCCGGAGGCCGAGGCGGTGCCCGATGCTGTTCCGGAGGCCGAGGCGGTGCCCGATGCTGTTCCGGATGCCGAGGCGGTGCCCGATGCTGTTCCGGAGGCCGAGGCGGTGCCCGATGCCGAGGCGGTGCCCGATGCCGAGGCGGTGCCCGATGCCGAGGCGGTGCCCGATGCCGAGGCGGTGCCCGAGGCGGTGCCCGATGCCGATGCGGTGCCCGATGCCGATGCGGTGCCCGATGCCGAGGCGGTGCCCGATGCCGAGGCGGTGCCCGATACTGTTCCGGAGGCCGAGGCGGTGCCCGATGCCGAGGCGGTGCCCGATGCCGAGGCGGTGCCCGATGCCGAGGCGGTGCCCGATGCTGTTCCGGAGGCCGGTGCTGTTCCGGAGGCCGGTGCTGTTCCGGAGGCCGGTGCTGTTCCGGAGGCCGGTGCTGTTCCGGAGGCCGGTGCTGTTCCGGAGGCCGGTGCTGTTCCGGAGGCCGGTGCTGTTCCGGAGGCCGGTGCTGTTCCGGAGGCCGGTGCTGTTCCGGAGGCCGATGCTGTTCCGGAGGCCGATGCTGTTCCGGAGGCCGATGCTGTTCCGGAGGGCGAGGCGGTGCCCGATGCGGTTCCGGAGGGCGAGGCGGTGCCCGATGCGGTTCCGGAGGGCGAGGCGGTGCCCGATGCGGTTCCGGAGGGCGAGGCGGTGCCCGATGCGGTTCCGGAGGGCGAGGCGGTGCCCGATGCGGTTCCGGAGGGCGAGGCGGTGCCCGATGCGGTTCCGGAGGGCGAGGCGGTGCCCGATGCGGTTCCCGAGGCCGAGGCGGTGCCCGATGCGGTTCCGGAGGGCGAGGCGGTGCCCGATGCGGTTCCCGAGGCCGAGGCGGTGCCCGATGCCGTTCCCGAGGCGGTGCCCGATGCCGTTCCCGAGGCGGTGCCCGATGCCGTTCCCGATTCGGTGCCCAAGACCGGTCTAGAGTCAGGGCTAGTTCCTGTTGACCGTCCAGAGTCGAGTCAGGTCCCAGTGGACTCTCCAGAGTCAGGGCCAGTCACTGATGACCTTCCAGAGTCAGGGCGGGTCACCGTTGGACGTTCAGAGTCAAGTCAAGTCACTGGGTGGGCTGCTGCTCGGGCCTGTTGGACTCCGGCATCGACCACAGGGGGGTGGTGGTCCTCCGCTCCGCCCTGGGGGGCTTCCGCTCTGACCACGAGGACATGGTGGTCCTCCGCTCCGCCCTGGGGGGCTTCCGCTCTGACCACGAGGACATGGTGGTCCTCTGCTCCGCCCTGGGGGGCTTCCGTTCTGACCACACGGACGTGGTGGTCCTCTGCTCCGCCCTGGGGGGCTTCCGTTCTGACCACACGGACGTGGTGGTCCTCTGCTCCGCCCTGGGGGGCTTCCGTTCTGACCACACGGACGTGGTGGTCTTCCATTCCGCCCTGGGGGGCGTTCGCTCTGACCACGAGGACGTGGTGGTCTTCTGCTCCGCCCTGGGGGGCTTCTGCTCTGACCACACGGACATGGTGGTCTTCTGCTCCGCCCTGGGGGGCGCTTGCCCTGACTACACGGTTGTGGTGGTCTTCTGCCCCGCCCTGGAGGACTCTGGCCTCGACCACAAGGACGTGGTGGTCTTCTGTCCCGCCCTGGGGGGCTTCATGTTGTTTTTTGTTTGTTGTTTTTGTATTTACTCCTGTCCCTGTTCCTCTCTGTAGTCTGGCCCTCCATCCCTCCCCCTGAACCTCCTCCAGTCCTCCTCCCTCCTGGTCTTCCTGTTTTGTGGTTACTTTCTGGTGCCTGTTTCCAATGTCTTTCTTTTCTGGCCCTCCATCCCTCCCCCTGAGCCTCCACCTGTCCGCCTCCCTCCTGGTCTGTTTTGTGTCTGTCGTGGAGCGTCTGGGAGCCGCTCCGTAGAGGCAGGGTTCTGTCACAGTGTCTGGGTTGTGTCCCTGGGTTTCCACTAGATGTCCTCCTTTCTCACGGTGTCTGTCACCTTATCACTTCCTGTCTCCTTATTTGGTCACCTTCCTCCTTGTTTAGGTAATTGATTGTTCCCCACCTGTCTCCTGTTTCCCCATTATCCTTTTGTGTATTTATACCCGGTCTGTCTGAGTCTGTGTCACGGAGTCCTTGTGTATGTTTCATGCTTTCCGTGGTCTTGCCCTTGCCGTGTGTTATTGTCTGTTTTCATGTTGTTTGGATATTCTGGTTTTGACCCTGCCTGGACTGTTTATGCTTTTTGGATTGCCCCTAAATAAACCGCATACCTGCATTTGGATCTCTCCGTGTTTCTTGAATCCCCGTCGTGACACGCACACTGTCTGCCTCCAAAAAAGACCAGAGATGAATTGTAAAAGTTCTGTGAGTCTGTATTAAGATCTGCTGTCTTTTGTGCTATTGATTTTGGAAATCAATATGGAAAGATGAACTACTAAATGCATTTAAAAATGAATCATGATTCTTGCTAGAACTAAAATAAACTAGAACTAAAATATTTCCGCTTGGTAAACACTTGGTTTCCATTTATTGATTTATCCAGATGCTTTTTTACCCTTTTATTATAGAGTAGGCTAGGGGCTGCAGTAATGCACATAAACACACCCACAGTTCACCAAAAAAATAAAAATAAATCCACATCAAAGAGGTGGAAAGCATGCGATGTAAGCTGAAGATCATGATACACTCTTACTAAATGACATCAGTACAAATGCAAACACAAGAACCTTGAAGCAGGTAAATTCATTATGTGCTAACTTAAGACAATGTTTAGACCATTTTAAGCTTATTTAATTTCTGTTCAGTTTCTAGATTGCTAACTTTTTCACATATGAAGTGTTGTGCACCTTTGTACACAGAATGACAACACAGCAAAACAAAAGCACTGCAAAGTCAAATTAAAATGTTGAATGAAATAATTTGATATGGCTGTAAATGTAATTGTCTGTATTATTGTATAAAAGTATTTAGAGTTATATGAGAAATTAAAACCAGAACATTAATAATTTAATTGATATTCATTGCTCTTGGTATTAACAACCTGTAATGAGTTAATGGTCTGTCTAAACATGGTTACAATATAACTCTTATTCCCAGTGATTAAAGATAAAACAAAAAGTTTGAAAAGTTATTGCACAACCATTCAGGTATCTAAATGGATATTGAACAAAAGAAGAAATATGGTGCACTTTTTTCATTTCCATAATGACTCGTCGATTCGTCGCTCTGTTGAGAATGTGTTGTGTGTTTACCAGCATATCTCAGTGAGAAGGTTAGGGTTAATCAACCGAGAGTTCAGGGTGTATGTGACGGTAAGTTAATGTTGCTTTCTGGAATACACCACAGCTGCTATCAACCAAAGGTTAAAAAAACAGCTTCAGTCAAATGTGTGCTCCCTTGCACACACTTCTAAAAAATACAGATCAATACAACTGTGTAGTTTTCTATTCTTACAACTCACCTTGTGTGAAAAAGTGCATTAAGAGTGCTGACAATATTTTTCCGGGGGAATTAACGTTTTTGTCTTTGGAAAGCTCTAGAAGGATGCCAAGAAGGAAATTGCCAATGATTTCCTAATGATTAATAAGCTTGTGCCTCTTTGTAGGTGTAAGAGTACAAATGTGATGGAATGTCAGATTTGTGTGAATGGAAACACTGCAAATTATTTCTATCTGTCTGAAAATAAATCTGTGGAATCTTTCTATTCCACAAAATGGTCTTTCAAGCAAGAGAAAAAAATAATTCTTAAGTTTATTAAAATGTTCTTTACACTGAGAAAAGAAAATTGCTTCTTTTAAGAACTGTCAGTGTCAAATGTGACATTTAGTTATTGAGTATGAACTCACATGGGTTATCTCTAGAAGTTTACAGTGAATAATGTCATATATTTCAGTCTCATGACAGGTGACACAGCCAGTCGCTGCAGTCATTATGTCATTTTATGTGATTCTAGCGTGATTCCTTTATGTATCTTCTATAACAAAATATTAAAGAGGTAGCAGTTTGGTCTCAGAGAAATTACAATCAAATTCTCACAATGATAAACTTGAAGTGAAATCATTTCTAAAAGCTCTATTTCAGAAGAGACAATAAGGTGATGTAGAGAGCGCCAGCTGAAAGCCTGTCAGATTGTCATGCAAGAGAAGATATTCTTGTTATGATATTTTAGTTATACCACCGTAGTTTATCCTTGTAATTTGCAAACTATAAACTGATATGAACTAAATTATATGCAACTGTCAAAGAGTTTATCGAACATTGATACAGCCTTCCTTGTTAAAGATTACAAGTGTTTATTTGCATATGGCTGATGCCAGGATAAATATTGTCTTAGTCGGATCGAGCGGACCCAACATATCATCTCTACACACATTCATTTGTGCCCATTTGTGTATGTACTGTATAATTCTGATCTAACCTTGATGCTGCTTCTATCAACCAAAGGTTAAAAAACAGCTTCAGTCAAATGTGTGCTCTTCAGTGAAACTCAAGGTAAATAAAGAGCTATAGGGAAACATTAATCTTTCTGCTTATTCTCAAAGTCAGTGGCCGGTTACATAAACTGCTGCTCGTCTGCTAGTTCTAATGTTACTTGCTTATAAACAATTGTTTTTCATTTGCCTTTTAATAAATCCAAAATTCCATGATGGTGTGCATGATTAAATTAATGAATTCACCCATTAACTGGTGAGTTTCTCCCATGTTTTATAGATTTTCCAGTAGATTATATCCATGCATAAAGGCCAATATTTTATTTTATTTTATTTGTAATTGAGTCATTATTTATTTATTAATCAATACTTTTTATCATACATATATATATATATATATTTTTTTAATAATATTTTTTGTGTCATCATTGTTTCACTGTTTAGGTCTTGTTTAATAGCACCATCCAATACTTTCACGAATAGTTATGGTTATGTACATTAATGTTTGTTCTGATTACTAAATTTTTCCATGTTTACATTTATCGTACAGAGTTCTGGCAGATTTCTCGATATGGAAGATAATTCTGCCGGATTTCCCGATATAGAAGATAAGAATGTTGACAGATTCTATCTGGACCTGGTTATCAGTTATCTTAAACAAAAGTGAGAAGCACACACACACAAATCCCACCCACTCTGTTTGTCAATTATAAACCAGTCAGGTCTTTATATATCCCTTATTTCCTCTCAACCATCAGAAGAGAAACAAGAATACTTCAGCTCTGAAAACAAGTGTCTTCTTCCTCATAATTCAAGCAGTCGCAATGGTAAGTTTGAGAAACCTTTCTTTTCTGTTCTACAGTATTTTTAAACTCTCTTGTCCCTATAGGGACCATGTCAAACGGAATGTCCAATTATTCTAAATTTGAAAATGATTGGCTCTTTGAACTGGCTTTAGGTTTGTCTGTTCCTCACTTTTCCCATCTTCAGCCAAATTTACGTTATCATCAGTACTACTTCTGGCTTAGCCTCTCTACAGTAGTTTTATGAAGTTTTATGCCTAAAAAAGGCATGATGTTAATATACATATTTCCATTCCAAAGATAACACAAATCTATGAACATAATCAGGTGAGGTGAGGTAACTTGACTATGATAATCAGAAAATGAATGTTTTTGTCTTCATTGGGATTGGGGTTGAATGCTTAGGGACATTTTGCTTTATTTTGTAAATAGTAGTGTGAATAAGTGCAGAATATGATAAAATGCAATGACTGACACACACATGCAAAACAACTGTGAGATCATTCACAACCAAAATAAAATAAATTCATATTCAAAACAAATAAAGCAAATGTTGGGAAAGGAATACCCTCCTTCCTTTTATGTGTATTTCCTTATGGTCTTAACACTATAACATGTTGCATAAAATAAATGTTATTTTTTGTCAGTATCAAAGATCTTAAAATAATTTCTCTTCATATGTTGAGGTTCAAGACGAACCCATTAGAGCCTTTTGGAGTTCTTGCAGTAATTGGGTTCTTTTTCTTATCGAAAGTTCCAGGAAGTCCAACATTCAAATATTGCTTACGTTTTTTGAAAAACCGGTCTTGTCAAATAAAAAAAAAAATAGAAGTGTTAGATGTTATGTTGGACAATGTTAGAAGTGTACATACAATACACCTTCAAAGAATATTCATTTTCCAGCTTAAAGAATGATTGTGTGCTCTTTGTGTACATACTTTGTATATGAATGTTTATATTTGTGTGTGATGTTTCAGGTTTTCGCTCTACCACAGAGGATCCTCCTGATCTGCCTGCTTCAGTTTTGCACTTGTGCAGTCGGTCAGGATGTGAACCCAACAACTCTCATGAATATTGTAAAGAACTTTGAGAATAAGTAAGTTGCTTTGATTGAACATGAAAACATAATTTACAAGTACAAATAATAAAAACAATCACATACAATAAAAACGCAATCAAAATTATGAAATGACATGTATATATATATATTTATAATTAAATCATTATGCAATCATTTTAACATTAAACTATTTTAATTATATATAATATTTGTTAATTTTATAGCAAAATACTAAATTCTTACTGCTTTCCAGGTTGTCTGGCATGGGACAATACGCTGTGGCTTTCAGAGTCGAGAAGAGCAAATGTCAAAATTCCAACTATAACGGTCAGGAATTAATAACTAGACAAGTGAAACAAAAACTTAATGAAAATAAAGTTTATGTAAGCCGTGAGCTTATCGCTGCAAGGGCTGAAATAAATCAACAAGATCATTCAGAGTTTCGCCTGAGGAATTATCTGAAGAATATCTTGAATGTAAATAATCAATGTGTGGTTTATTTCACTGTAAATTCACCCTGTTTGGATAAATGCCTATCAGAATCCTGGGAATACAGCATTAGAGGTAATCTGAGAAATTTAGAAAAATATAAAGGAATTAAAGCCTTTGCATTCAAATTAGTTTGGAGACGTGATGAAATTGTGGATGTTACAAGGACACTTAAGAAAATTTCTCCTAATTTGCCATATTATCATTGTGAGCAAAACAAAGCTGAATGTGATCGCCTGTGAGTAGAGCGATGCTTATGCTTAACAGTTGCTTTCTTCACATACAGACATAGTTTTATTTTGCTGATATAAATAGATATAAACAAAGGGATTTTTCTTAAAGAGGCAAACAGACACAGGAATACCAAGTTTTAGACATGTCTTGTGTCCTTCATTGATGTATCATGTGTTTGTTGACGGATCTGTCTTCCTTGTAAATAAATTTTTGCTGCATCTGGATCTCTCACTAAATCCTTTGAAGTAGCCCACATTACAGATAGGATGTCTGCTCAGTGCTGGAACAAATAAAAAAAAAATTGTGATCCAAGTATTATATCATTCAAACACAATCTAGATGTACATCATTCAGTCATACGGAGAGGCCATGTCTATTTTAACTATTATATCCTTCCATGATATTATACTTTAAAACCATGGCATGAATATGAAATGTTACATATAGTATTTAGAACAGATTTAGATGATACATATGGGACTGGAAGTTCAGTGTCACCTCACATAACTATTAGAACTGATAAAGACGGTCAAACAAGTGTCAGACAAGAGATGAAACCCTGTTTGCAGAAGAAGCAAAGCAAATTTAGAAATTGCATTTTAATAATTATAGTACAGTTTTTTACAATCGCTATGACAGTTTTTTCAATACCTTTAACAAGTTTCCTAAACTCTTAACTTGGTTAGCACAACATCTGTCTTTGTAGGCTATACAATTAACACATTTCTTGTTGCTTTGATACAAATTGCATACAGTTAACATTAACACCAATTTAAAATGCTTGAACTTCTTTTACACACAAGCTTAACCAAGACCGCACTGAATTTCTGCAAGCAAAATCAACAAAATACATGCATTTACTAAACCCAACAAAACAAAAATGTAGAGAGGCTTCAAAAGAAACTACAGTGCAAAACACAATCTCTGATCAATACAATGTACTGTCTATTGTATAAGGGCAGATCTGACACATAAAATAATGCAGTTTCTGTCATTTAAGCTGATGATAGTGTTTTTTTTGTCATTGTGTTATGATTGACTAAATGTTCCTGTTGGAAGAGAACATATGTTAGTGTTTTACAGTTTTTCTTGATTGTTTACACACATTTTCTGGTACTTGAGACACAATGATCACAACATGTAACTCATTCACCAACCCCCTGAGCCAATTCTGCTAAACTACAAGCACAATTCCTGCTTTACACTCAAACTGCAGTTCTAAAACACACTTTTTTCAAAACACTACACACAATTCTCTGCTTTAGGCACAATTTTCATGCTGAAAATTTCTTGTTTTCACAAGGAACACACTGCCATTCAGATATGCACACTGACTCATCACATGGGCAAACACCCGTCACACAGTTTTACAATTAGCAATCAGAGCTTTAGCATAAAAGGGCAACAGGTGAGCTCTTCAATGGAACAATGGATGCCAACATTGGAAACAGAGGCAGAGCCAGAGGAGTGAGAGTAGGGGGAGGAGGAGGAGTAGGAGGAGGAGGACGGGGACGAGGACGAGGACGAGGAAGGCCAAGGAACGTAATCTCTGATGAGATCCGAGCCACTTTAGTTGATCATGTGGTCAACCATGGTCTAACAATGAGGGAGGCTGGGCAAAGAGTACAGCCAAATTTGAGCAGGTACACTGTGGCATCCATCATTCGGACTTTCCGAAATGAGAATAGGTAAGAAATCTACTCTCACTAGAAAATTGCAGTACTACATATAAATACAGTATTCAATGAGTACAGTAGTACAGTATTGCCTGTGGACTCTTCTGTAGGACTGTAAAAATGCTGTAAAGTATGCTTCATGTATATAGGAAATGTATACCTACTTTGTATTTACACTATTTTATTATGTATTTGTTTGGCAGAACTGAAAGATTACCAACACAAGGCGGTCGGGAACGTGTTCTGTCTCCTGAACAGGAAACTCAAATCATTAACATGGTCCTAGAAAACAATGCCATAACATTACGGCAAATACAAAGAAAGATAATAGAAAACAATGACATATTTCAAAATATTGATAGGGTAAGCTTATCAACACTGGACCGTGTCTTGCGCAGAAATCATCTCAGGATGAAGCAGGTCTACAGGGTGCCATTTGAACGCAAATTTGAGTCAAAGAATTGCGACATAACTATGTGCAAGTGAGTCCCACAATTGATGCATACTCTCAACACTGTATACATTACTGTAAATTATACATATTTCAATATTGTAATCATAATGATTGAGCTTCACAATAGTGACCACTCCATGTCTATTTCTGATATTGTCATGTGTGTTTCAGAGAGTCCTTGAGCTAGAGGTGGCTGCAGTGGAGCACCAGTTCATCTTCATTGCGTGCCATTGTTGAAGTCCCTGGCCAGCGCGGAGGGAACATCACAGTGTGTGCAGTGATTACCCATCACGGCGTCATCCATCACCATGCTACCCTTGGCCCCTACAACACCGCCCATCTGATCACATTCCTGGACACCCTACACAACACACTCATTCCACCAGATCAGGTAGATGGCCCAGAGCAGCTCAGGTACGTTGTCATTTGGGACAACGTAAGTTTCCACAGGGCTGCTCTGGTTCGTAACTGGTTCACTGCCCACCCACGCTTTTTAGTTGTTTATCTCCCTCCATATTCTCCATTCCTCAATCCTATTGAGGAATTTTTTTCTGCCTGACGATGGAAAGTGTATGACCGAAATCCTCAAACGCGTATACCTCTTCTCCAAGCTATGGAGGACCCATGTGGAGATATAGCAACTGATGCTTTTCATGGCTGGAATCGCCATGCTAGGCGATATTTCCCCCGCTGCTTGGCCAGGGAAAACATTGCTTGTGATGTGGATGAGGTGCTGTGGCCAGACCGCAACAGAAGAGAGGATGCAGCATAGTGTTTTTTTTTTTTACAGTATTACTGTAATTGTATACAGTAAATTCTTCTGTTGTTTTGTATGTAGACCACTGTATGTCCTACTTTGTGTTGGTTGGGATGTACACTGTGTACATTGTTTTTGTGGGAAAAATTAAATATATTCGTTACCGTGTATTTGTGTGTTCTGTAAAAACAATATTCTCAAATATTTTACAACACACTTATGTATGTACTGTCTGTAGTAAGTGTAACACTGATTATGATGAATGGAGAATAAGTGTTTTCCATTCATCATAGTGTTTTACACTGAGCACATCAGTGTTCAAATGGTTCTTATAAATGTCTATTCATATGATGGTTTGTGTGTGTCATTTGAAAACAAAATACCATTTTGAGAAGAAATAACATTGTTTTGAATGTAAAGTTTCATTTTGCAGGAGCATTGAGGGGTTTTGCCCATTGTGTGTGTGTTTTTGGATTTGTGTGTAGAGTTTTGAGAATATGAGGCATGCTTTCAGAAAATGTGTGTAAACAATCGAGAAAAACTGTAAAAGATTATTTGATTTTGAAACATGTTTGCAGTGTTTTGTTAGACATAGTGTATTGTGTTATTTTATTATTGTATTTTGGACATTAGTTTTGGGTTTAGTTTACAATGTGTGATTTTGAGCATGAAATTAACCGTTTTGCCAATTGTGTGTTTTAGGTGTGTTGGTGCGTTAAGAGTTTAGGAAACTTGTTAAATGTATTTAAAAAACTGTCATAGCGATTGTAAAAAACTGTAAATAAATGTGATCTAATCTGCCCAAACTTCTAAGTTTGGCCACGTTTAAAAATTAGCAAAATGTTTATTATACTGTAGACATGCTTTGTAGATTAAATTATATTGGTGGAAATGTCCAAGAACATCAATAATATTACAGTTTTTTTCAATTGCTAAACGACAGCGAGCACAACTGGAGTCACATGTGCAAAACTCTAACTACAGTCTGCACAGCAGCAGTTCATGTGACCAAACTCTAGTTCGTTTTTCATTGCTTGAACACAGTTTTCAAAACTCTACACACTTATCCCACGACTTTAACCACAACCTGCACAACACTGTGGATTTACAGCACTTTGTTCAAATGCTAACACACTGCTGTCAAAAATGTGAAGCACACATTCAAAACAGAATAGATTTCAAACACTGCTGAATGCAATTTCAGGATTAGCCCTGAAAATTATTTGTTCGAATTACAGTATGTACTTTTAGTTTCTACATTTTTTTCTCATTACTGTAATTCCGTAAATTACTACAGACTGAAGCAAACTGCTAATTTTCATTTACCTTAAAGAATTGTTATGTTCTAAAAATGTTAATAAAACATGTGAAAGAATGTCACTCTTTTCTTTGAAGAAAATATTACTTTGTATGAAGTCACTGAAATTGTTCAAACTTTAAAGATGAAAAGTGAGTATTTTCTGTATTGGTGTTTGATGCTAGTGTTTTTCCTCTCGGTGTGTTCCGAGTGACGGTGTGTGTTATCTCAGCGAGGGTTGTGTGTGTAGTGTTTCTCCTCTCTGTGTGTTCCGAGTGACGGTGTGTGTTATCTCAGTGAGGGTTGTGTGTGTAGTGTTTCTCCTCTCTGTGTGTTCCGAGTGACGGTGTGTGTTATCTCAGTGAGGGTTGTGTGTAGTGTTTTTCTCTCAGTGTGTTCTGAGTGACAGTGTTTGTTATCTCATTGAGGGTTGTGTGTAGTGTTTTTCCCTCAGTGTGTTCTGAGTGACAGTGTGTGTTATCTCAGTGAGGGTTGTGTGTAGTGTTTTCCTCTCGGTGTGTTCTGAGTGACGGTGTGTGTTACCTCAGTGAGGGTTGTGTGTAGTGTTTTCCTCTCGGTGTGTTCTGAGTGACGGGTGTGTGTTATCTCAGTGAGGGTTGTGTGTAGTGTTTTTCTCTCAGTGTGTTCTGAGTGACGGTGTGTGTTATCTCAGTGAGGGTTGTGTGTAGTGTTTTTCTCTCAGTGTGTTCTGAGTGAAAGTGTGTGTTATCTCAGTGAGGGTTGTGTGTAGTGTTTTTCTCTCAGTCTGTTCTGAGTGACAGTGTGTGTTATCTCAGTGAGGGTTGTGTGTAGTGTTTTCCTCTCGGTGTGTTCTGAGTGACGGTGTGTGTTACCTCAGTGAGGGTTGTGTGTAGTGTTTTCCTCTCAGTGTGTTCTGAGTGATGGGTGTGTGTTATCTCAGTGAGGGTTGTGTGTAGTGTTTCTCCTCTCTGTGTGTTCTGAGTGACGGTGTGTGTTATCTCAGTGAGGGTTGTGTGTAGTGTTTTTCTCTCAGTGTGTTCTGAGTGACGGTGTGTGTTATCTCAGTGAGGGTTGTGTGTAGTGTTTTCCTCTCAGTGTGTTCTGAGTGACGGGTGTGTGTTATCTCATTGAGGGTTGTGTGTAGTGTTTCTCCTCTCTGTGTGTTCTGAGTGACGGTGTGTGTTATCTCAGTGAGGGTTGTGTGTAGTGTTTTTCTCTCGGTGTGTTCTGAGTGACGGTGTGTGTTATCTCAGTGAGGGTTGTGTGTAGTGTTTTTCTCTCGGTGTGTTCTGAGTGACGGTGTGTGTTATCTCAGTGAGGGTTGTGTGTAGTGTTTTCCTCTCGGTGTGTTCTGAGTGACGGTGTGTGTTATCTCAGTGAGGGTTGTGTGTAGTGTTTTTCTCTCAGTGTGTTCTGAGTGACGGTGTGTGTTATCTCAGTGAGGGTTGTGTGTAGTGTTTCTCCTCTCTGTGTGTTCTGAGTGACGGTGTGTGTTATCTCAGTGAGGGTTGTGTGTAGTGTTTTTCTCTCGGTGTGTTCTGAGTGACGGTGTGTGTTATCTCAGTGAGGGTTGTGTGTAGTGTTTTTCTCTCGGTGTGTTCTGAGTGACGGTGTGTGTTATCTCAGTGAGGGTTGTGTGTAGTGTTTTCCTCTCGGTGTGTTCTGAGTGACGGTGTGTGTTATCTCAGTGAGGGTTGTGTGTAGTGTTTTTCTCTCAGTGTGTTCTGAGTGACGGTGTGTGTTATCTCAGTGAGGGTTGTGTGTGGTGTTTCTCCTCTCAGTGTGTTCTGAGTGACGGTGTGTGTTATCTCAGTGAGGGTTGTGTGTAGTGTTTTCCTCTCAGTGTGTTCTGAGTGACGGTGTGTGTTATCTCAGTGAGGGTTGTGTGTAGTGTTTTTCCCTCAGTGTGTTCTGAGTGACGGTGTGTGTTATCTCAGTGAGGGTTGTGTGTAGTGTTTTTCTCTCGGTGTGTTCTGAGTGACGGTGTGTGTTATCTCAGTGAGGGTTGTGTGTAGTGTTTTCCTCTCGGTGTGTTCTGAGTGACGGTGTGTGTTATCTCAGTGAGGGTTGTGTGTAGTGTTTTCCTCTCGGTGTGTTCTGAGTGACGGTGTGTGTTATCTCAGTGAGGGTTGTGTGTAGTGTTTTTCTCTCAGTGTGTTCTGAGTGAAAGTGTGTGTTATCTCAGTGAGGGTTGTGTGTAGTGTTTTTCTCTCGGTGTGTTCTGAGTGACGGTGTGTGTTATCTCAGTGAGGGTTGTGTGTAGTGTTTTCCTCTCGGTGTGTTCTGAGTGACGGTGTGTGTTATCTCAGTGAGGGTTGTGTGTAGTGTTTTTCTCTCGGTGTGTTCTGAGTGACGGTGTGTGTTATCTCAGTGAGGGTTGTGTGTAGTGTTTTTCTCTCGGTGTGTTCTGAGTGACGGTGTGTGTTATCTCAGTGAGGGTTGTGTGTAGTGTTTTCCTCTCAGTGTGTTCTGAGTGACGGTGTGTGTTATCTCAGTGAGGGTTGTGTGTAGTGTTTTTCCCTCAGTGTGTTCTGAGTGACGGTGTGTGTTATCTCAGTGAGGGTTGTGTGTAGTGTTTTTCTCTCGGTGTGTTCTGAGTGACGGTGTGTGTTATCTCAGTGAAGGTTGTGTGTAGTGTTTTCCTCTCGGTGTGTTCTGAGTGACGGTGTGTGTTATCTCAGTGAGGGTTGTGTGTAGTGTTTTCCTCTCTGTGTGTTCTGAGTGACGGTGTGTGTTATCTCAGTGAGGGTTGTGTGTAGTGTTTTCCTCTCGGTGTGTTCTGAGTGACGGTGTGTGTTATCTCAGTGAGGGTTTGGTGTAGTGTTTTTCTCTCAGTGTGTTCTGAGTGAAAGTGTGTGTTATCTCAGTGAGGGTTGTGTGTAGTGTTTTTCTCTCAGTGTGTTCTGAGTGACAGTGTGTGTTATCTCAGTGAGGGTTGTGTGTAGTGTTTTTCCCTCGGTGTGTTCCGAGGGACGGTGTGTGTTATCTCAGTGAGGGTTGTGTGTAGTGTTTGGCTGCTCTGAGCCTGTTTTGAGCCACGTGTTAAGAGTTGTGTTGCTTGGAATTAGTTTTGCAGGTGATGTGAACTGTTTAGCTAAGGTGACTGTTGGTAGTGCAGAGTCAGACTGTAGTTAGAGTTTTGCACATGTAGCTCCAGTTGTGCTCACTGTCGTTTAGCAATCAAAAAAACTGTAATACAATAAATAATAATACTGTTAATACTGATGTATAATTTAAAAACAAATATTCAAAATGTATGAATAAATATTATTAAATAAATTTTAAACTATTTATTATTGTTGTTGATCTTGTTAATATGTTGCTGTAATATACTATTTAAATAATATTTTAAATATAAAAAAAACTTTTAATTGATTGATGGGTATGCCAAATGGTGCTCATGCCCGGGATTATTTATGAGCTCACCTGGCTTTTCCTGGGGATTTGTGCAGATCTGCAGAATTATCCGGCAAAAGAAGGTGAGAGGGGTTTGAATAAAGAAGAAAAGTTTAGGAGGCAAAGTCAAATGAACCCATTTAGTTAGCCTATAAAAATGCTGGCTTGTTTCAACCCAACTTTTGGTCAAATATGGACTAACCCAACTATTGGGGTACATTTTTAAATACATTTTGTAACATTTGAAACGACCCAGGAATTTGTAGAGTGTAAGTAAATTATTATAACCTAATTTTGAGTTCATAACCAAGGTTTTTCTTAATATGAGGAGTTTAACTAGACATTGAGCTCTGAAAATATAAATAACTAATGTAATTACTTTTCTTTAGAAGGCAGCATTTTTCAGTTTTCGGATGCAAGCTGTGGCAAATCTGTCCTGCAGAGTTTGGCTCCACACCTAATCAAACACACCTGAACCAGATAATCAAGGTCTTTATGTTTACTTGTAAAGTCACAGGCCAGGTGTGCTGAAGCAGGTTGGAGATAAACTTTGCTGGACAGTGGGTCCCCAGGAGCAGGGTTGAAGACCTATGTGCTAAAGTATGTTCTTTGGATTTCTTTTGAATCCCTCTAAAACAACCTTTGGTTATTAGAAGCATCTTAGAGATATTGTCACAGTTCACTGTTGCAGCACTGGCTGTCATCAGACCTCACACAAGGTCATTCACATGCACAAAGCTTGATGTCCAACAGACCACAGGATGTGGCAACACATTGCATTATTAATCACAATTGCACAAGGCCAAGCAGATCATGCTGATAAATGGTTCCAGGAGGGTGTATTTGTAAATACAGTAGAGTGAATATGTGGAGAATATGACAAAATGCAATGTCTGTCACACACACAGTGACGCGTGTCCCGATGCCTCATCAGCGTCGCCCTGGAAACGCACGAGGAGCACCTGGAAACCTCATCACCGGCCGATCGGTCACGGCTGCCGACAATCAAGCCACTGATACACAAGTGAGTGATCACTCCAGAAGACTGGATGCTAACGCTGTTCTCCGTGTTCCCTTACAGAAAGCTTGTGACCGATCAGCACCCCCACGCACGGACACGCCGCACCCGGGTTACCACCACGACCAGCGCACCAGCACATCCCACTTCCCACTTTCGGCCACTAAAACTCTCTTACCCTAATAAATCCACCCTCCGGGGCCTTACTTTGCACTCCTTGCTGTCGTGTGATTCTTCACCCCGTGACACTGGTGGAGAATGCAGGCAATAGCGTGAAGAGTCACCGACAGCCTCGTCCACCCCACTGTCTTACCCCCCCCACCCGGAGTCTAAAGCCCGCCTAGCCATCACGTGTGTCCACGGGGACACCCAAGAGGTGGCGGCACGGCGGGTCACCATTTCGGCTGCCCCAGGATCTTGGCCGCTTGAGGTGGGGATCGTCACAGACCTCCCGGTGCCGATGCTCCTGGGGAGGGATTGGCCCGGATTTGACCGCCTCCTCCTCGCCGCCACCCAGCCTGCCAGCCCCTGTGGGAGCCCCCGAAGACCCCTCCGGAAGAAGGGGGACTGACGTCGTCCCGTGCTGCTGGCATCCGACAGCGCTAGAGAGGGTGAGTCCCCAAGTGTCCCTAACCTATATCTTGATGTCTTCCAGCAGCTGTCAGGAGAGGGCGACTTCAGCAAGGCCCAGCACGAGGACGACTGGTTGAAGCACTGTTGGGCCCAGGTCCGGGTCATCAAGGGGAAGGAGGCCAGGGCCCCACCCGGTCCCACACTTGATCGTCAGGAAAGGCCTGCTCTATTGTGTCGCACCGCAAAGGGGGGGAGGACAAAACCTTGCTGGTAGTGCCTCAGACGAAGACGGAGACGGTGATGGAGCTGGCCCACTCACATCCCATGGCCGGCCACCTCGGGGTCCAGAATACCATCCAACGGATCCGGGATCGCTTCCACTGGCCCGGCCTGGACGCCGAGGTGAAGAGGTTCTGCCAGGCGTGCCCGACCTGCCAGCGGACGTCGCCACTGACCCCTCCCCCTAGTCCGCTGATTCCACTACCCATCATTGAGGTACCCTTCGAGCGAATCGGGATGGATCTCGTCCGATTGGCATCTCTGGAACAGCACTCCTGTGGGTTAAGTCCTACCTCTCTGACAGATCCTTCAGTGTGTCTTGGAGGGGTGATGTTTCAAAGTCACACCACCTTGCTACTGGGGTTCCTCAAGGCTCAGTACTTGGACCACTTTTCTTCTCCATCTACATGACATCATTAGGATCTGTCATTCAGAAGCATGGCTTTTCTTATCACTGCTTCGCTGATGACACCCAACACTACCTCTCATTCCAACCAGATGACCCGACGGTAGCTGCTCGCATTTCAGCCTGTCTGAGTGACATCTCTAGCTGGATGAATGACCATCACCTTCAGCTTAACCTTACGAAGACAGAACTCCTGGTGATTCCAGCTAACCCATTGCTTCATCACAACTTCTCTATACAGCTGGGCTCATCAACCATTACTCCTTCGAGGACAGCTAGAAACCTAGGAGTTGTGATGGATCATCAGTTAAGCTTCACAGACCACATTGCTACAACTACCCGGTCCTGCAGGTTTGCCTTATACAACATTAGGAAGATTAGACCCTTCCTGTCAGAGCAAGCAACCCAACTTCTTGTCCAAGCTCTTGTTCTCTCCAGACTGGACTATTGTAATGCTCTCCTGGCAGGCCTTCCTGCATGTACTGTCAAGCCTCTGCAATTGATCCAGAATGCAGCAGCGAGGGTTGTCTTCAATGAGCCAAAAAAAGCTCACGTTACTCCTCTCCTCATCAGGTTACACTGGCTACCAGTAGCTGCTCACATCAAATTCAAGGTACTGATGCTAGCCTACAAGATGACAACTGGCACGGCACCAACTTACCTAAACTCATTGGTTAAATCTTATGTGCCCTCCAGAAGTTTGCGCTCTGCAAGTGAATGACGCCTTGTGGTACCATCCCAAATAAGTACAAAATCACTCTCACGGACCTTTTCCTGGACTGTGCCCAGCTGGTGGAATGACCTCCCAATCTCAATTCGTACAGCTGAGTCTTTACTCATTTTCAAGAAACATCTAAAGACTCATCTTTTTCGCCTGCACTTAACCAACGAACACTAGCTCTTTTCCTTTTCTTGTCTTTTAATTTTATTAAAAAAAAACTACCTATGCGTTCTATACTAGACTAACTGAGACTTGTCATGGCACTTGTATACTGTTGTTGTTCTCTTGTTGACCTGACTGCTTCTATTGTTCTCATTTGTAAGTCGCTTTGGATAAAAGCGTCTGCTAAATGATTAAATGTTAAATGATTAAATGTAAATGTAAAGTCCGCCCGGGGACACGCGCACATTGTGGTGATTGTCGACTACGCCACCCGGTACCCGGAGGCTATCCCACCACGGAAGGCCACCACCAAGGCAATTGCCCAAGAGCTGTTCCTCCTCTGTAGCCGAGTCGGCATCCCCGCTGAGATTCTGACCGACCAGGGGACCCCCTTCATGTCCCGGCTGATGGCGGACCTCTGTCGGCTCCTCAAGGTAAAGCAGCTCCGGACCATGGTCTACCACCCTCAGACGGACGGCTTAGTCGAACGGTTTAATCAGACCCTCAAACAAATGCTAAGACGTGTGGCCGCTGAAGATAGACGGGATTGGGATCAAATGCTGCCCTACGTCCTCTTCGACATCCGAGAGGTCCCGCAGGCGTCCACCGGTTTCACCCCCTTCGAGCTCCTGTTTGGGCGGCAGCCCCGGGGCCTCTTGGATGTCGCAAGAGAGGCGTGGGAGCAGCAGCCAGCCAGCCACCGGTTGTCGATCGAGCATGTCCATCTGATGCGGGAGAGGGTCGACAGAGGGATGCCCTTGGTCCGGGAACACCTCAGTCGAACGCAGCGGGCCCAACAACGCCACTACGATCGGGCGGCGCAGCCACGGGAGTTCCGGCCGGGAGACAACGTCCTGGTCCTGGTCCCCAACACGGCTTGCAAGTTCTTGGCCACCTGGCAGGGACCGTATACCGTGACCGAGAAGGTGGGCCCGGTCACCTACAGGATGCGTCACCCCGGGCCAAGACGGGAAAGCCAGTTGTACCATATCAACCTGTTAAAAAAGTGGATTGGAACCCGGACCCAGCTCTCCGCCCTTGCCACCTCCTCTCCCGTGGTTGTGGACATGGAGCCCCACCTGTCAGCTGCCCAGAAGACGGAGCTGCAGCACCTGGTCGGTCAGTTCCCCGATGTGTTCTCGCCCCTCCCTGGGCGGACCAACGTGGTACAGCACGACATCCGGACACCACCAGGACTCATCGTGAGGCAGCGGCCCTATCGTGTCCCGGAGGCTCGGGCGACACGCCATCGAGGAGGAAGTTAAGGAGATGCTGATGTTAGGGGTGATAGCACGACCGCAATCGGGCATCTTTGGGGGTCTTCTCGACGAGAAGAACACCACTCAACGAACAGGTTCCACTTCAAGGCATAAGCGTGTCTCGTAGACGGTGATCTCGCCGAAGTGATGGTGTTCACTACCTCTTGGGGTAGGTCACCTAGAACCTCTGCGTCCCGTCCAGGGACCAGACATGGAGTTTCCACAGGTCTGGACGCGGGTGCCAAATGGTGCCCCGTCTCTGAGTCAGCAAATCCCTCCTCAGAGGAACCGGCCAAGGAGGGGCTGTCGAGAGGAGCACTAGTTCGGGGAACCAGGTCCGAGTAGGCCAATATGGCACCGCTAGCAAGACTTGCTCCTCGTTCTCCCGGACTTCGCACAATGTCTGTGCGAGAAGGCTCACTGGGGGAAACACATACTTGCGTAGGTCCCGCGGCCAGCTGTGTGCCAGTGCGTCCGTGCCGAGAGTTCCCTCGGTCAGGGAGTAGAACAACTGGCAGTGAGAGGTGGAGAAGCAAACAGGTCTACATGAGCGGCTTCGAACCGTCTCCAAATCAGCTGGACAGTCAGGGGATGGAGTCGCCATTCTCCCGGGAGCATTGCTCGAGACAGCTCGTTGGCTGTACGATTGAGCAGGCCTGGAATGTGAACGGCACGAAGTGACCTCAGAACCTTCTGACTCCAAAGGAGGAGGTGGCGAGTGAGTTGCGACATGCGACGGGAGCGCAGACCACCTTGTCGGGTGATGTACGCAACGGTCGCAGTGTTGTCCGTTCAGACCAGCACATGCTTGCCTCGTAAGAGACCTTTGAGACGGTTCAAGGCAAGGTGTACTGCTAGCAACTATAGGCAATTGATGTGCCACTGCAGCTGTGTTCATTTACATTTACATTTAGTCATTTTGCAGACTCCTTTATCCAAAGCAACTCACAATTGAAATATAAATGAAGTGATTTTCCTTCAAGAGGCCAACAGACACAGGAAGTGTTTGTAATACAAGGTTTTAGACATTGTTCAAATTAGCTAGAAAGAGAAGGAATAAATAAAGAATCACTTTTTTGTTCAGTTCCAGTTTACCATAGTTCCCCTTGTTTGTTACCATAGCTAACCTTGTTACCCATGACAACTACAGTAAACACCTTCACCTGTCCCTTGTTATCCTTTGATTAATGTGTGTATCCCTCTGTTCTTTGTCTTGTGTCCTTCAGTGATGTATCAAGTGCTTGTTGTCGGATCTGTTTTCCTTGCCTGTGTCTAGATTCATCTATCCTGGATTTACATTTATTAGGTTTGTTCGAATAAATTTTTGCTGCATCTGGATCTCTCACTAAATCCTCTGAAGTAGCCCACATTACAGATAGGATTTCTGCTCAGTGCTGGAACAAATAAAAATGCATTTTATTAAGCATAATTTGTGATTATCTCATTCAAACACACCCTATATGTACATCATTCAGTCATTCAGAGAGGCCATGTCTATTTTAACTATTATATCCTTCCATGATATTATACTTTAAAGCCATGGCATGAATATGAAATGTTACATATAGTATTTAGAAAAGATTTAGATGATACATATGAAACTGGAAGCTCAGTGTCAACTCACGTAACTGATAAAAACTGCCAAACAAGAGATGACACAAAAAAGATAATTTTTCACAAAACCCTGTTTGCAGAAGATACACTGGAAATTTAAAAATCATGTTTTAATAATTATAATATAATTTGCAGCAGGTTTATTATAAACATGCTTTGTAGAATAAAATATATTGGTGGAAATGTCCAAAAACAATAACAATATTAATACAATACAAATTAATACTTGTAATAACAATTTATAATTCTAAAATGTATGAATAAATAATATTAAATATATTTTACACTATTTATTATTGTTGTTGTTCTTGTTAATATGTTGCTATAATATACTATTTTAATAATACTTTAAATATATATATTAAAAAAAAACGTTTAATTGATTGATGGGTATGCTGAATGGTGCTCATGCCCGGGATTAGGTGAGAGGGGTTTGAATAAAGAAGAAAGGTTTATGAGGCAAAGGTAAATTAACCCATTTAGTTAGCCTATAAAATTTTATTAACTATTAAAAAAACTATTGGAGTAAAAATTTTTTTATACATTTTGTAACCCAAAAGGTGGGATAGTCCATTTGTAACAACCCAGGATTTTTTAGAGTGTAAGTAAATTATTATAACCTAATTTTGAGTTAATTACCAAGGCTTTTAACTAGACATTGAGCTCTGAAAATATAAATAACTAATGTAAATACTGTCCTTCAGAAGGCAGCATTTTTCAGTTTTCGGATGCAAGCTGTGGTCTTCTTTTTGAACACTTGGGCCAAATATAGGAAATATGTCATATAAGTAGTCAAGTGGTCAAATGCAAAGACCAAAGGTGGTTGTATTTGGACAAGGCAAATCTGTCCTGCAGAGTTTGGTTCCACATCTAATCAAACACACCTGAACCAGATAATCAAGGTCTTTATGTTCACTTGTAAAGTCACAGGCCAGGTGCGCTGAAGCAGGTTGGAGATAAACTTTTCTGGACAGTGGGTCCCCAGGAGCAGGGTTGAAGACGTATGTGCTAAAGTATGTTCTTTGGATTTCTTTTGAATCCCTCTAAAATAACCTTTGGTTATTAGAAGCATCTTAGAGATATTGTCACAGTTCACTGTTGCAGCACTGGCTGTCATCAGACCTCACACAAGGTCATTCACATGCACAAAGCTTGATGTCAAACAGACCACAGGATGTGGCAACACATTGCATTATTAATCACAATTGCACAAGGCCAAGCAGATCATGCTGATAAATGGTTCCAGGAGGGTGTATTTGTAAATACAGTAGAGTGAATATGTGGAGAATATGACAAAATGCAATGACTGTCACACACACACACACACACACAGAGAGAGAGACACACACACACACACACTTTGACAGAGACACACACACACACACACAAAACTGCCAGATCACTTACAACCAAAAACTGTGAAACAGACCACAATGCCTTGCACCACACTGTAACACAGAAAATAACAGAAATGCTTTGCAAATGTAGTTTGCGCAAGACCCACAGCAACATCTTAAATCATATTTTAAATGAATTATAATCAGCATCATGTATGTTATTTCCATGTTTGTACAAAATAAAATACATTTAAATTTAAAATAAATAAAACAAATGTTGCGAAAGTGATACCAGTGTTCCTTTTGTGTGTATTTCATAATTCTAATTATTTCAAATTCTATTCTTTTGAGCAAACACAGCTGTAAAAGTAAAAACAGACACCTGATTCGCCAGTTTGGTTCATTTCCTTGTTTACAATTCACATGTTGGCGAACCTTTCAGGTTGCCTCAAACATATGTTAATACAGTGTACTCTATACTTGTGTATTAAAAGGGCTTTAAAACCATTTATTTTTATATGTTGAGGTTACTGGTCTCTCCTAAGTCCATGAGAGTCCTAGGAGAGAGTCTTAATTTATGGGTCAGTTTCTAGGAAGTCCAACATTCACAAAGAAGCTCCGTTACATTGTTAAAGGTGTCAGTAATTCAAGTGTGATCAGTAAGTCAAGTGTGTCTTCGTCACAGTGTTGAAGAAGAGGGCTGGGCGAGGGTCAGAATAAACAACATCTGCTTCCTCTTTCTCATCAATTCTGCTTCAGATTTAGATTATAAATACAGAATTCTCGGACTAGTGGTTTATTGCGACCTTTTTTGCGACCAAGAGTCAAATACCTCTTGACTCTTGACTTAAAGTCTTTAAAATCATTTTGACGCACAGCAAATTTTTAAATAATATTTCAGTAATTACAATATCAGCATCAGATTTGTTAAAAAACATTAACTTGTTGGAACTGTGAGTGTAGTGCTGATACTGCTGATACTATTTTTCGCAATAATAATTTTAATAATACTAATAACATTGAAAATAATATTTTACATATTTTTAAATAACTTTTTTAGTTTTTACATTTTGATAGTACTTAAAGTAACAGTATTTATTATTATAATTTTTAAACATTTAAACATTACATTATATAATCACTTTTATTTTAATCAAATAAAAATATTATATTTACGTTACACAAATTATATACATTAAACAATGTTATTTTAATTATTAATTATTTTTTTAATTCACAGCAGCTTCATGTTTTCCATCTTGTCTGATATTCACACACACACACACACACACACACACACACGCGCGCGCACGCACGCACGCACGCACGCACACACACACACACACACACACACACACACACACACACACACACACACACAATTACACAAAATGGTGTAGAAACTATTTTCACTCAGAAATTGCTTGTAAATTTAAACAATTACAAACAAACAGTGACAAAAAGTGACACAATGAATTAAATATGAAACTCTGAAGTAGAAAATCTTACATAATATTTTCTTGCCAAACATACATAATTTTGATTTATCTATTTTTATTTTTTTACAATGTTGAGAAGAACAAATGTCTTGCAGACCACTTCTGCCACTCTAATAAAATATATTCACCTGAACTGTCAGTCTGGTGCTGTTAAATGTATTTTTCTTCCAAGGCAAGCCTCTTAAACAATCAAACCTGAACAGAGTATGTGGTGAAGGTACAGCTGCTCCTCATCCACACGCACAGGCTCCCTGGGGCCGGGGCCTAGTCAGCTCTCTCTCCACAGACCCGCTGCAGACTGACCCTCTCAATGGAGGTCAGGACTACACTCATGGAAACCATTGGATTCAGTCAGCTGGAGATGAAACATCTCCCACAGCATATTACCCTGAGGAACAGCGCAGAGAGAGACTGTATGAGGGGAGCCAGGTGTCAGGTGGAATTCAGTCAATGAGAACATTTCACTTCATAGTGAGAATGCATAAAAAATGAGGTGCATAATAAAACGCAGCGGGTCACTTCTGTAAACCCCCAGGATACTGTACTGAGTCCAAACAGATGCCCTCAGAATGTGACCTTTGACCTCACAAACAGCTAAATATCGACACTCTGGGTCTCTTTTATTTGTGTCTTGATGTGGCACATGACTCGCTCGAGTTTGGAGGAAAAAGAAATGAAGCAACATCGCGTCACGGTGGATTCAGAAAGACATGATTTTGTTAATTTTGCCCGGTGTGTCAGGAAATGAACACTAGATGGCGAAACACGATCAGTCCATAATTCATTAGGCCATAATTCAATGATCTGCCACTTCCACCACCACTATAATAATAATAATAATAATAATAATAATAATAATAATAATAATAATAATAATAATAATAATAATAATAATAATACGTTAATTACCATCATTTTATTATTCGTTATATTGTGTTTTATTGTTTATTTCGTTCATGTTCTTTATTATTTTATTTTTCAGGACTATATAAAATTGTATGAATGTTCAAAAATATTATAAATTATAAAAATAATTAGTAAAGCGTTAGATAAATGTTTTAACTATTTTAACAATAATTAAAATAATTAAAATAATTTTATAATCCCAATTACATAACAAAATACTATTATTAGCTCATTGGGATTATTAGATTAATATTAGTGTAATAATAATAATAATAATAATATATATATATATATATATATATATATATATATATATATATATATATATATATATATATATATATATATATATATATATAATATGCTATTTATTATAATACTACTACTATTCATTATCATAAAAATAATAATAATAATAATAAAATGATCGTAAATATTTTTCTTCGTAATATTATTAGATAGATTTTTTAAAATATATATTTTAATAATACGTTAAATATTTGTACAATAATTAAAACGTTTCAAATGAAGATTAAAATGTATAATAATTATAATTAAATATGAAAAGTGTGTATATATCACTAATCTACCGTATATATTATAGATCAGTGGTATATATATATATATATATATATATATATATATATATATATGGGTGTGTGTGTAATTATATGTGTAATTATATACATAAATATTACATATATTACATATTATATAATTATAATTATTAGTTATATTTCCATATAAAAATTTAAAATTTTATCATTTTAATTATATTTATATATAATTAAATATGTTTTAAATACTCCTTTTTCAATAGCTTCTGACATAAAAAAAATACTATGTCTTCTACTAATGATAATTTTAATCAATATTTAGATAACTTCTCGTCTCTCTTTCTTAATTGACAGGTACGTCACCAGAGAATGCCACGCCCCCTACAGCAGAGTTCTCGGAGCGCGCGTCTCGTGCGCCTCCAGTTCAGTCGCCCGGAGCAGCACGAGGAATAAACAGGAATAACGGAGAGACAGTAACGGGACGAATGGCGCTCATGGCCGGGATTATTTACTCGCTCACCTCGCTCTTCCTGGGGATTTGTGCAGGTCTGTCCGCTCCGAGGAATCCTTCGGCGAATGAAGGTGAGAGGGCTTTGAGTAAAGACGAAAAGTTTCGGGCGCAGAGAGAAACTCGCGCAAATACAAACAGTGGCAATCTGCGGCCAGTTCCAGAAAAACACCTCCTTTTCATTTTATCTAGATTATCAAAGAATTTATATATATTTATATATAACTTTAAAATTATTTAGGCGTTTTTATCACAAGAATAGAATAGCGATAATTTGTTTTCTGGAAATATAAACAATAGCCTACATATAATGTCAAAGATCATAAAGGCTGTATAAGGCCTTAATTAACTTGAAGATGATTTGTTGGCCTTATAATTGTCCAGAAAGGCTTTTTTTTTTTTTTTTTGTGAAGGCTAGAGTTTTTTTTAATGCATTACTGTATAAGACACAAAAGTGTGTGCTTATTTTTTTAAGAAAAAAACACTTTTCTTTTCTTGTTGGTTAATTTGATAAATATTATTTGTATTTGTAATAAATAGCCGTAATTCCCTACTCAGTTCAGCACTTGATCGTACCCCTGTGCACTTCTCTTGTCACCTTTCAGCCACCTTTGCAGCTGTTGTCATTATTTATCAGTTTAACGTCATCCTCGCATCAGTTTTATCACTGTGGGTAAGATGCACAGGCTTTAGTGATCTCCTTCTCAAGTCCTCTGTGTTTTTCTCCTTCAGTCACGCTGCTGAATTCCAGATCGGTGCAGGGAGATCTGGCATGGGTCGCCAGCCCGACGGAAGGAGGGGTGAGTCAAAACCATCTCTCCATCCCTCTTTCTCCAGCTTGACCTCATTTGTATTCATACGTAGAGTTCGAACACAGATTTAGATTGATACCGCATCTAAATGCATCTAAAACCTAGAACCTTTAAGGACGTTTAAATTATTAAAAATGAACTGACATTCATATAATATTAAATTCATGGTTAATTGCATTGTATTACTAATAAATGACAGGGTTTAAAGGTGTTTAACACCATTGCATTTATTATAGCACATATATAAAGTTAATTAATTATACATTATAGCAGTTCCGTTCTGTTCTAATTTGATGATAAATTCAGCCATGCAAAGAGTGCAGGTGACTTTATTTTTATTAGACCCATCTGGAGTTTATTTATAAATAATTTAGGTATTAATAATGTCTTTTTAGGCCGTTAAGTATTACATTTTGGTGGTACATTTTTAAAAATCAAGGTTCTTGCAAAAGTTCTTCTGATTATTAAAATGTTCTTCACACTAAAAAATGGTTCTTTAAAGAAGCATTTACTGAAAAAAAGTTGGAATTGTGAAATGTGAACTTGGATTTGTGAGGAAAAATTCAGAAATGTCTCACGATTCTGAGTCTTTTCTCAGAATTGAGAGAAAAAGTCAGAATTGTGAGATAAAAACTGTTTTATTTTTTCATCCCATGACTGGAACCCCAAATAGCTCTATAGCATTGCCATTAAAATAAATAAATAAATAAAAATTTCAGTGTACACACAATTTTGGTTCAGGTCTTCAGAGAGCCTCAAGGTTTTTTACATCTCATATGTAAAAGCATTTTACATTTTAGTTGCTGTCAGTATTTTGATATTGTCCGTTTCAACGTCTAAAAATCTTCTTGTCACGTATGAATACCTGCAAATACAAGTGAGATCAGCCTACCCTGTCCACTTCTCTGGGATGTAAATTCGGAAAGCTAGGTTACAGCGACGGGTGTCAAATTTCCTAAATAGTAGAGGAAGACAAAAATGCCCTTTGTTAGGAAACTCTATCCCTTTTCTCTCAAAAGAGGTAGGGGGGAGAGACTTGGCAACCCGGAGGCAGAGAAAAGGTCTGTTTGAATGTCTGTGTGTGTGTGTATGTGTGTGTGTGAGATTTATACCGAGGGGGTTAGCGGGTTCTGTCCGATAATGTATGCTTCTGCACTGTTTGGAGCCCCTCATCAGCAATTAGCCGTTTAACATCTTCAGATCAGGTGCATCTAAATGAGCACATCAGCGATTCAATAAAACACACAGAATTCCCTTTCATTCCGGAGCAGCTCGGCTTCCTTTCGCATCGATCCAAGTCTCATTGAGCTCCTGAGTTCCTCTCCCTCTGTGATCTTCTCCGTGATGGACAGGCCTTTGGCACGGACGGTGGGCGGGTATTCAGACTTTAATACGGCCAATTAGGTCCTTTCTCCTCTCGTCCCACTATCAGCAGCTCCAGGTTCTTATCTCTGCGCTGCTCCTCTGGGCCTCCGTAGTTACACAGATGAAGAGACGGGCCGAACAGAGACAATAACGCTCCCTGACGTACAACAGATTGCTGTCAGTCTTATTATCTCACAAATGCTCAATTAGTTTTAGCGCACTTTGAATAATTTCAACAGATTTTTTTTTTTGTGTGTTCTAAAATAGCAAATTAATAATTTTGTAAATTTGTAGATCAGTCTGTGCCGGTTCACTGATATGTGTTCATCTGTAATCAGTTTGGATAAAAGCATTTGCTAAATGAATAAATTTGCCTGTAGTTCAAGGTCAAAGGCAAATTATTAGTCCACATTAAACACACTATTGGTCAAAAGTTTGGAATAATTATGATTTTTAGGATCATTAGTGACACTGAAGACTGGAGTAATGATGCTGAGAATTCAGCTTTGCATCACAGTAATAAATTACAGTTTAAAATATATTCAAATAGAAGTCTGTTATCTTAAATTGTAATAATATTTCACAATATTACTATTTTTATTGTATTTCTTTTGCTCAAATAAAAGCAGCTTTAGTGAGCATAATGTATTTATTTAAAAAACAGTTAAAAATTGGAATTATTCCAAACTTTTGACTTGTAGTGTAAGTTAACATGCGATATTTCCCATTCAGACTCTTAGGTATCAACAGTTAAATTTGCATGTGTTTATATGGTGTTCATTTGCTTTAATACAAATCATAAGTGCTGATTAGATGAGGAAACTCAGTGAGTCCAATCAGTCGCTGCACTGCTGGTTTAGCAGAGGCTGAGAAGTGTTGTAGGCTGTGAAACATTAATGACTGTCAAGAGTTGTTATTGTATCTGAGGCTATAGAAGACGAGTAATGGTGATTTTCTGAGGTTAGTTCAGGCAAACTTATACTCAAGCCTGTAAGAGGGAAACAGATGTTATGCATTTACTCTATAGATTCCCAAGGTTCAGTTCTGTTTTCACTTTGGATGACCTTGTGTTTGTTTAGTTAAATGATCAGTTATTTTTTGTTTTCTTTCGTTTTTTTTTTCCTGATGAGCCTCATACTTTATGCTGTCAACCACCTGTCATAATTTTTATAGAGATGCTTCGATTCTGTTTTCATGTCATCTGAATTGGCCAGTCCTGAATGTTTTCAGGAATTCTGTCATAATTTGTTAACTATATTGTTTAATGTATTGATAATAAGCTCAAAAGTATTAATTTTAAAACAAACACTTTCAGTAGACATCATAAAAACTTGTACGCATGCACAAAATATGATCTGTTTAACAGGATGAGGACATCGCCTGTAACACTTAAAATCAAACTTATATATAAAATACTCTGTGATTTATTGTCATTTGTAACGTGGCTGACGAGTCGTGAGATGTGTGAGCTTTTATTACACAGAGACGTGGTCATAACAGGCATGGCAAACAGGTATATAGAGGGAAAGATGAAGAATATTCTTAGGGCAAGCGTGGGTCTTCGATGAGCGAACAATATCCAGAGGGCTAAGCAAGAGGGGTAACCCAGAATCCAGAGCAAAAAGTCAAAACATGGAAAGGCAAGAAAAAGACTAAACTATGAAAACTAGAAACAGAGCCAAGACTATGAAAACAAGGAACTGAAACAAGACTATGAAAACTAGAAACGAACACAGAAAGATTTAAAGACTAAACTATGAAAATAAGAAACTAACACGGAAAGGCTTACGTATCGCAGCTATCGCTAGGGGAGAGATATGTGCAGAACAATACTCGGAAGTGTGTGAAAGGAAGTCCAATGCTTATGAAGCATGTCTGATTGATTGTGCTGTGTGTGTGTAATTGGTCTCAGGTGCATATGATTATTATCAGGTGACTGTGATTGGTGCAATGGAGCATGGGAAATGTAGTCCAGGGTGTACTGTGTTGTAGATGATGACCTCTTGTGGTGAACTAATGGAAGTTCAGTGACCAGATCATGACATCATTATTATTTGCCACACTTTATTTATTCACTCCTTATTTTAAAAAGGAACTCTTGACTTTGTGTGAGTAAAAGAACCAGCTCATCATTCGAGTCAGTTGTTCGTGAATGGAATCGCTTGCGCTGTTTCTGTTTCAATAAAAAGAATCAGTATTTTTAATTTCATTTATTTATTTGTGAATCGGACTGCACTGGGGTGTGTTTCCCATAAAACAACATTACTCACTGATTAACCACCATAGTATGATGCATTGTTGTGGAAACTAACTAGCCAGTAGTGAATGTTTCCCAAACATGTTCACATCTCCGTCGTATAAACCACATTTGTTTAACAATATAGGGCTGTTGTTAATGCTGTCATACGCATGTGGTGAAGAAATAACTTCTGCTAATTAATTGATTCGAGTTCTAAGATACTGATGTATTGAACTGACTTTCCACTATCTGCGACATTAGGATACGATTGTCGCGTTTCTCCCCCTAGTGGCAGTCGCACTGAACTTTCAAACTGGTTGTGAAGCAACTGTTACCCTGAACTTATTCATCATGGGAAAATTAACGATTTTAATTAATATAATGAGTGTATGAAATTATCCACACAAAACCAAATGACCAATTATGGGGCTCCCGCACTGCTCTCCAATGGAAACGAATGACTTCTGGTCTATCGCTTGTCGTTTGTTGGAGATAGTGAAGATGGCTTTATTTACTGTTTTGTTTTTCCAGTCATTTTGCTTTATTTGATGTTTAATTCATCACAAGTTCCCTCTTAGAAACTATGCTTCTTATCACAGGTTGAGATCTGTAGTATTTTTTGCATTGTTTGTATTCTAAAAGATTTCAATTTGACATTGAGAAGGTCTTGATTTTCCTAATTTCTAACATTGTTTTTTTGCTGTCCTTTGCAGTGGGAAGAGGTGAGCATCATGGACGAGAAGAACATCCCCATCAGAACATACCAGGTGTGTAACGTGATGGAGCCCAATCAGAACAACTGGCTCAGGACTCACTGGATCCAGCGCGGGGCAGCGCAGCGTATCTACATCGAGATTAAATTCACCCTGCGTGACTGTAACAGCCTGCCCGGCGTCATCGGCACCTGCAAAGAGACGTTCAACCTCTACTACCTCGAGTCTGACTCCGATAACGAGCGATACGCTCACGAGAGCCGCTTTGAGAAGATCGACACGGTGGCGGCGGACGAGAGCTTCACGCAGGTGGATGTTGGTGATCGGATCATGAAGCTGAACACTGAGATTCGGGACGTCGGTGTTCTGAGCCACACAGGGTTTTATCTGGCCTTCCAGGATGTAGGAGCCTGCATCGCTCTGGTTTCCGTTCATGTGTTTTACAAGAAGTGTCCGTTAGCTGTGAGGAACCTAGCACAGTTTCCTGACACGGTAACCGGAGCCGACACGTCGTCACTGGTGGAGGTGCGCGGCTCCTGTGTGAATCACTCGGAGGAGCAGGAGGTTCCCAAAATGTACTGCGGTGCAGATGGAGAGTGGCTGGTGCCCATTGGGAATTGCCTGTGCAACCCTGGATATGAGGAACGGAATGAGCAATGTCAGGGTAAGACACTTCTGATGTTACACTCAAACTAGCCTCAATGATCATGGGGACATTTTAGAATCGGCTCCATTTCATTTGTTGGAATTTTGATTTTAATTGGTCATGCCCCCAGGAAGTTGTCACTCTCTGTGTTATTAACCTTAAAGTCAGAGACCAAAGCATAGATATTCACAATATGTACATTGTTTTTTAGCAGAAAACAGTTCAGAAAACACCTTTTTGTACCATTCATTGAATATATCGAATATACAGAAAGTCTGAGTCCTCCTGAAACATAAAGCAGTTTTCTGAACTTACAAAAATATTATTAATTTTATGTATGTTTAGAATTTCAGGGGCTTTTCCTGTCACTAGACATATATATATATATATATATATATATATATATATATATATATATACATATATTACAAAGTGCCAAATACCTACTTTGTAAACAGATGAATTTGTTTCAGAACTGTTAAGATCTGTGCCAGGTACTGTAGCTAGCGCCAGTTAATATGTCTATTTTTTCCCACCAAAACTGTTGTAGTCATAAATACAACGTGAAAAATGACTTAAATATGGAAGCTTGTTTCCACCACGAAATAAAAAAATTAATTGATAATTTGACTTGATAAAATGACTTCTTATCTCACAATTCAGACTTTTTTTCTTGCAGTTGTGAGTTTGTATCCTGCAATTCTGATTTTATTTTCCACAATTGTGAGAAACAAATTCCAATTGTTCCAAAAATCCAAAAGTTATAAAGTCCATTTCTGAGGAAAAAAAAGTCAGCTCACAACTATGATGTTTTCTTAAAATTGAAACTTTCTATCTCATAATTCCGTCTTTTTAAATCATAACTGTGAGAAAAAAGTCTGAGTTATGAGAAAGTCACATTTATCTTTTTTTTTTTTTTCAGTGGCGGAAACAGGCTTCCATACATAGGAATTTCTTTGCATTTTTAAATGAATTTTAATATACGTTTGTATGACCTCAAGTTGAAATTCGGGAACTGAACTAAAATTTAAAAGGATTCTCAATTGACTTCTGAACGGTGAACAACACTTCCGTCCGTCCATGCATGTCTTTTTTCTTTTCCTCTCAAGCACGAGTCTGTCATCAAGTGGTAATAAGAGTGCTTCTGATTGGTTTATCAGCATTTGTGATTAATAACTAGGACCGAGGTCTCTCCTCCCATGAGAACAAGAGATGCTGATTACAAGCACAGAGTAAAAGAAAGAGGAGGAGAGGCAGTAAATCCACGAGTGGCGTCCTCACCCGAGCGTTCTCATGGAAATAACTTCATTATAATCATACTAGTTGGGCTCTGGACTTTGTAATTAACAGATTTTTGGCAACTTCATGCCACATAATAGGATGTGACTAACTGTGGATGTGTGTGTGTGTGTGTGTGTGTGTGTGTGAGAGAGAGATAGAGAGAGAGAGAGAGAGAGAGAGAGAGAGAGAGAGATGGAATGAGTCGAGGCATGTTATCAAGAGTCTAAAAATGGCAGAGGGCTGTGAGTGTGATGAATGGATCTGTATGAGGAGAAAAAAATGTAATTATCTTTAAAACTGACGTTTCAGTCTGCCATAGATCAAGCCAAATAAGAGCCTGTGACAATAATAAATACACATCACACAGACGTGTTGAAAGAAAAGAGAAAGTAGGATTTCTCTTGTGCTTAATGGCATCTAGACATGTGCTGCTATTTGTAGAAGTGCTGCAAAGATGCACTGCAAACACTGTGTGGTTTCCATAGCAATGATGAGGGAAAGCCTGCACCACTCTTGACCTTTGCCTCGAGAGGTCACGGGTCAAAGGTTATGTTCTCGCTCAGGACTCAAGTGCAGTCATCTGGAGCTGTTGGTAATTCTGACCTCGCACCGATAGTTTTGATTAGAATACATCACATCCAGTTGGGCGTTCGTATATGGTCTAGTCGCAGAAGTTCAAATATTTGAATGTGTCTGGGGCTCAAATCGGATCCGAAATTTCCACATATGCATGTGATCGGAACTCCACGCAGCTCCTGCATTACTTTCCATTGGAAATGAATGACTTCGGGTCTGTCGCTTGTCGCTCGTCGGAGACGGTGGAAAGGCGGCTTTTGGACTCGAGTCCGAGTCCAAGTACGAGTCATCAGTCCGCGAGTCCAAGTCGAGTCACGAGTCCAGAGAATGGATATATAAATTCGGACTTGAGCATTCATCACGTTGTTTTTGACTAAAAATGTATATAAAAAATGTTTCGTGCCCAAGACCGGCCGGGATCTATTCTTTTCCCTCACAGACACTGCTATCGCTCGCTCTCTTTGCTTGACAACACACTCACTGATGTCACTCACTTTACTTTCACATTACTTTTTTCCCAAAGCGCTCGGGCACTTGCGGGAAAGGATGAACCTGATTGGTTAGTTCTTGTCACATGACCCGCGGTGCGCTTGCGGCATTTTGAAAAGTTGAGATGTTTTTAACTCGATGCGGTGCGGACGCGCCTGGATGCTTCCATTATGAGCGCGGATACCGCGCGTCTACATTGGAAATAACGAACTTGAGTGCACAAAAGACACGATATTTGAATGGCCCTTATCGTTACACGCTGCTTTCTGACCAGTCGCATGCCGTCACACACACACATTCACTTGAACACATACAAACACACTCACGCTAAATCACTCGGGTCACTCACACACAAACGCTCTCTCTCTCTCTCTTTCACACACACTCACACTCTCTCTCTTTCTCTCTCTCTCTCTCTCTCTCTCTCATACACACACACACACACACACACACTCTCTCTCTCTCTCTCTCTCGGCATATCGTATTGATTTTTATGTTTTAAGTATCTTTAAAATACAGTGTCCTGTAAAATGCACGTTTCTTTCTTTCGCCGAGTTTATTTCTGTAATACAGTGTTAAAGGATTAGTTCACACAAAAATGAAAATTTCCTAATCATTTACTCCTCCCAATGCCATTCAGGATATCCATGGCGTTTTTTCTTAAATTATGTTTTTTAAGGAAAACATTTCAGGATGTTTTCTTCATATAATGGACTTCAATGCCTACCAACTCAGTTGGTTGATATTGTTTCCTCAAAAAACGTAACATTTTTGCCAATACGGGACTCGAGACTCGTCTCGGACTCGAACTCTGGTAATGGTGACTCGACTTGGACTCGACTCGGACTCTTCTTTGGGGACTCTGACTTCGAACTTCGACTTCGGTGACTCTAACACTGAGACTCGAGACTCGACTCGGAATCGACAGTTGGTGACTCGACTTCAACACTGACTCACAGTATATATGTAATGTTATATTATTTAAGACATTTTTATATATATAATATTTTCTACATTTATTTATTTATAAATAATTTATTTTTATAATATGTTTTTTTATATTATGAAAGAACTAATACTTATTTATAAAATATTATAAAATATTTATGATATATTATATATTTATGATATAATATTTATAATTATATAATTATATATGTATAATGTTTGTAGTTTTCATTTTAGAAATAAATGTAATATTTTCTTAAATATTATAAAATTATATATATATTAATTGTTGTAGTATCTTTTATATATAATATGAGTATTAAAAGAAATAATATATAATAAATATTTAACTGTATTATGTTATTGCATGTTATATTATAAGTGTGTATTATACTGTATGTACAATATAAATATTACAATAAATAATATCTTATATATGTATATATATATATATATATATGTATACCTTTGCCCACCATATAACCATGTCTAACAAGAGAGCCAATGTGTGTTTTTTTTTTTTTTTTTTTTTTTTGTGTAGCTGTACATGACTGCATGACTTAATGGTAAAATTGGTTGCTAAATACATTATATAAATAGAAAATCAATGCAAGTTTCTCATTTGAAAAGTTATCTTTGTATATACAGTGTGGAAAGAAAGTAATGCATTACTTATTTCTTCTGAGGAGTAGCAATGCATGTGAAAGTATCAATGCTATTGTTGAACTGACGCTGTGCTGAAAGGATTCGAGTGCAGTCGAGTCTCGGGGTTCTGTGAGAGTTTTGGGGGTTCACTGAGGGGAGCTGAAGGAGAGGTCCGGGGAAGGTCAGAGGTCACTGACTCTTTCATCCATCTCTGAAGCTCGGCTGACAGCTGGAGAGGAGAAATTTATTAAAACATCAAAACTCTTGACAGCTGGGCTTCCACAGGACACCATGGAGATCCTGGCTCCTGCTCTCTGTTTGTTCTGGGTGGTTTAGAGTCGCCTTTTGCATGAGCACCCACAGAACAGTTAGGTCTTTACAATCTCATTTGGAGTTTCTTGACAGAAATTATATTAAATGGAGATCGAATTGAGATTTCTGTTTATTTCTTCTGATTAATCTCACATGTGTCTCCTTTATAGTTTCAAAAGAGATAGTAGACTACAGATTAGATTCTTAAATGCTCCTAAATTGCAAGGATAAATAATAATACAATTAAATAAAAATATATGATATATAACACAGAATTTTTTTGTTTCTTTTGGCTCACTTGGCTCATAAATTTGATCTCTTTAAAATCTCAGTTGTTTGTCCTGTCAACAAGACTATCGAGAACAAATTGACATTTTTTGTGTTGAGACATCTCCTGCTTCCCAGATTTTTCTCCTGACCAAAAATACCAATAAAGTTGGTGAAAGAATTCAGTTTGAACTCACACATTTCCAATCAAATTCTCCCAAGGCAGATCAATTCACTTTTAATTTGATTTAATAATAATAAAAACAAAAAAAGAAACATTGAAGATGATAACAATGGTGATTAAAATTTTGGAGAAAAACAAAAAGGTAAAATGCAAAAATATGCATACAATAATACATATATAATAATTAATACAGACGTGTATAGTATATAAAAATAAACATTAACATGTTTATTTACAAAAGTAGTAGTAGTAAGACATACATATAGCTATTGTTTTTTTGGTTGCTTCTGTTTTCTAGGACAAAACTGTTTTATTCACTTGAATTATATTTAATTACATTTTTCCAAAAGGAGAAGCATCTGAGATGATTACAACGATAACTCCATTAAAAATGTTGCTTAAAATGCATATATTAAATATATTGCTATCCTCTGGAACTCTAGCTGTCAAGGATATGTATTTATTTTATTTTATTTTATCAATTTTTATTTATTTAATTTAATTTTAGATTAGTTTAGTTAAAAAAAAACTTTTCAGGTATGAAAGAGCAATCACTGAATCATAATATGTCCTCTGGGTAATGAAGGAAAGGACAGGAGAGGAAGAAAACAATCCCTCTCACCTTTTCTTCATCACTTTTTATTTGAGCTGAGGGAAAGTCGGTGTTGAATTGTGTTTGGTGTTCCAGCTTTTCGTTTTCTCCTACACGCCTGAATGGTTTACACACACAGCAGGATAAAAAGGACAGGTCAGAGTTTTTACCTCAGCCTGGAGAGCTCGGGACGACCAGCTCGGTTCCTCAGCAGAGGAAACAGAGGTAGAAAGAGTCCTGTGTGTGCGAGTCGAACATCATTACGGAGGTGTTGAGAGCTGTTTCTGGTCTGGATGGTGTTCTGTTCCCTCGCTTCTTTATCTCTGACTGTCTCTCTCATCGCCGGCTCTCCCTCCTCTAAAAGGAGCGTGACAGAAGTGCGAGGGACGGCACCGCCGTAACATTGATATAATGTTGCAGCTCGCTGACAGTCCCTTATATTAACCAGACTTAATGGACTCTCTGGAAGTCTTACAAGGGAACGACAGGAGATGTGTGGACTCGGCTGACCTGAATTTCCCTCTCTTGTTTCAGTCAAATTCAGCTCTGATTCAGCTCTCTTAAAGGGACAGTTCACACTAAAAATGCCTACTCACCCTGATGTTGCTTATAATAGGAAATATTTTGCAAGCTTCACATTTCTAAACAATTTAAAGAACAAAAAAGCAGCATAAAATTATCATGGTGACATGTTTTGTGTATTTCAAGTGTTTAGAAGACATGCAATGGATTTGTGAATTTCTAAAACCCCTTTTTTAAACCTGGCTGTGAATTGCAACATAAATTTTAGTTTGTTTTTCACCCAAAGTTAGAATATATTTTATATTGACAATCTCCTGAAAAAGGCATCAATACACCAATAATAGTGAGAAATTAAAGTTTTAAGTCAAACATTTCTCCTCAAATTCTTCAGAATTTTATATATATATATATATATATATATATATATATATATATATATATATATATATATATATATATATATATATATATAATAATCTAATAATCTAATGAGGTGTTGTGTATTTCAAGCTTTCAAAGTCATGCAATTAATTTGTGCATTTTTCCTTTAATATTTAAATCTGGTGGTAAATAACAAATCAACTTTTAGTTCATTTCTCACCCAAAGTGATTGCATGACTTCAGAAAATTTAGTATATCATGTTTGAATCATGTTGACTACTTTTATGGTACTTTTCGCACCTATTTGAAGCTAGAAACTTTTTAGTCCAAATTCATTGTCATTGGATATATTACAGAGGAAAGAAAGTCCGATCTAAACCATGCCGCTGCTTTAGTCATTTCCTATAGTGTGGTTTGGTGTTAGGACTAGTTGTAGTGCTTTGACCATTAGTGTGGGGTTTTGCTATCTTGCTGTATTGTTTTCTCTCGCACTCACTTTCCTTCTGCCTTTGAATTCGTCTTTTATTTTCCATCAATAGGGGGTTAAAAAAGACAGAGAGAGATAGACGTGCAGTAAGAGTAAGGGGGAACAACAAAAGACAGAAAGACAGCGAGAATAAAGGAGGTGATCGCAGAGAAAAACAGATTTGTCAGCACACAAGGAAGGTCAGCGGCCTCCTCTCAGACAGGAAAAGACCAGAGAATGAAAAGGAGCTGATGTCTAGAGAAAGAGAGAGGATTTTAGGTGGTCTTTGATTTCTTTTCCTCATCATTCACTTCACGTTCCCTTTAAACTTCCCTTTGATGTGATGACAGATGCTGTCTCCTTCTCTCCCTCTCTTTCTCTATCATTCTCCTGTAACAATGGATTGTGATTGCAAGGTTTTGAGTTGTAATCTTAAGCTCGTCAAACTGTAGGAGGTGTGTAGGTGGTTTTAGTCCTCTTTGTGATGGAATGATGGATGTAAAGACGTGTCAAAAATTTATGTGTTCTGAAACTCATTTTAATATCATTAAAAAACTGTGTTCCAAAACCCCTTCTTCTAAGGCTGCTTCAAAACTGGAACATTAACAGTGTGATACTCGTAATAAGAAAAAAGTACATAGTACTCACAATTATTATATGTAAAATGGTCATTTGTTATTATATTAGACTATTTTATTTACACTTTAATGTATTGAATGTAATAAGAGCATGAATATTGCATATACGGAACTTGTTCCAATGCATTCTGGGATCGTCTGCATGCATTTACATTTTTGTCATTTAGAAGATTGCATTAGGGCTGGGCAATAAAGAGAATAGAGTATGCAGTATTTAATATTTAATATTATATATTTATATATATATATATATATATATATATATATATATATATAAAATGCACAAACATTACTGAATTACTGAAACATTTTAAATATATTAATTTTATTTTTACCTCTAAGGACAAACACAAAATAAACATACACCAAAGTACTGATTGAGAGAACCGATTACATGGCTGTGACTCATTTCTAAAGGTCAAGAGAAAGTAGCAAAAGTAAAAGGTCATAATAAAAGAGTTTGTCATGTTAGTGCTGCCATTTTCACCATGTTGCAACGCCACAACATCATGTTCATGTGTTTGTAGAATAGGTGGGTGCCTTTGTTTTCCCAACAAACCGATAGAAACGTACCCAGTTCCCTGCTGTCACCCACTTCCCATAAGCACACACACACACACACACACACACACACACACACATTCACATTGGAAGGTGTTGCAGCTCCAGACAGTATGTCGTCCCTCATTTCCAACAAACGAAAAATACACACCCTAATTCTTCCCTAAAAGTCACATGTGCACAGTATCAAAACAGTGTACTAATCCCATGATGCATCATGTTGTAAACTTATGTTTGTGTGATGTGTGTGATTGTACGGTGTGTCAGTAAAAGTTTTACATGAAAAGTTGTTTTTATAGATTCACCTGAAATCTGTGTGTGTGTGTGTGTGTGTGTATGTGTGTGTGCTCTTGTTTTTGTGTCATATCAGGACACAACTCTGTATAATGACATGGGTATGACACAGGTATTACAAGGAGAGGGTGACTTATGAGGACATAACCCATGTACCCATTTTTCAGAACGCTTATAAATCATACAGAATGAGTTTTTTTGAGAAAGTAAAAATGCACAAAGTTTCCTGTGAGGGTTAGGTGTAGGGTTGGTGAAGGGCCATAGAATATACAGTTTGTACGTGATCGGGGCAGCATGAAGTTCAGGTCATTTCAGGAAGTCTTGCACAAATCCCTTCAAAACCTGCCAAATCTATTATATTAAAACAACACACAATAATACCAACAACACTGTGGTTTCATAATGTATATTAATAAATAATTCAGGTGCAGCTTTGACTAAGTAAATTGCTGAGGAGAGGTAAAGCCCAGGTTACTTTGGTAATAATTCACCCAAAATATATGCAATAGCCTGCATTATCTTTGTTTGAGGGACGGACAAAAATGTTACTATTCAATGAAAATCATTAAATATTTAGGTAAATGTAAGTTTTTACACCCAAAGCAGTATATTTTATCTTTTACATATATTTGTAAATTTTTTATTCAGTTTTAATTTTTGTTATGGAGCCTCGCACATGGCATGCAGGAAAAAAATTGTAGGCTTAATCGTGTGCACAATTTACTATTACGTTCCGTCAATTTATACATTTATAAATTGTGCGCACAATTTACTAATTTGTTCCCTTGATTTGCTAAATCATGCACGATTTGTTAATCAACAACATTGTTCAGTTTAGCTAGTTTAATTAGATTTTCATTAGAATTTGTTTTGAAAACATGATTTATTGATATGTTTTTCTCTCTTGTTTTTAACCTGCTTAGAAAAAAAACTAGTTAAAGAGCATTACTCAGGAAACTTAATAGAGCTCCAAATAATGTGTAATTGAAGTACCAATTACCAACATTGTCATAGATGTTTCTAAGAGGAAAAAATATAAACAAATTAATCAAAAGTTGACAGAGTTCAGAGCTATAAAATGAATATGAATAGCAGCTTGGATTATTTGTTGAATTTGAAGAGAAATGTTTGAGTTAATACTGAGATCTTACAAAACCTGAGTAAAAACTGAATCTCTTTACAAACTCTTGGTTAAATGAGATCATTGGGTCATTTTCTCAGAAAATAGTGTCTAAATTTGCTCCATTTGCTCTCCGTTTAATCTCATTGCTTCTAGAAGCAACAGTTTCAATAAAAAGAAGATCTCATTTGATATTTTTCTTTTATTTGGGCAGTTAAGAAGCCATACAATGACCAGCCTCCAAAACACAACGGGACCATCCGTATCTACTCAGGAGTTCAATGAGATTTGCTTTTGTTCAGGTTAATATTATTACTAGAGCTCATCGGATGCGCTCCGGCAGGCATCGGGAGATGGACGACTTCCTCTGGGAATGAGAATAGAGTTTGTTATGGTGAAGCAGGGCTGCTATGAATCGGTTAGTGTTGTAGGCCTCAGGGTGGGGTCAAGGTCAACATGTGTAGCGAGTGAGTCATAAATCAATGTGATCCACCGCCCTCCGCATGTTTGTCATCAATCACGCTGATGGAGCTGTCCCTGCGTTTGGAGGGGGGGTCAGTGGTAATTGTTAATTAGTGACTAAACCATGTAGAACAACAGATGCCAGACCATGACACAAGAAGCCAATTGATGTTTCTTTCACATATGTGTGTGTGTTAGAGAGATCTTCCCTGCCCTTAGGAGAAGAAACTGATCTTGATGTTTTTGTCAAAAAAAATCCTGGTGTTCTGCAAACTGTCATTAACACACACACACACACACACACACACGTTTATCTAGCTATCTAAATGGACCCTGCCCATTGACTTCTGTTATTCTTAAAGGGATATACACCTAAAAATTATGTGCTCGTCACCGTATCTCAAAGTTTGAGGAATACAAATATTTATTACACTTTTCTATGCAGTGCAAGCATCAAATGTATTCTTTTAAATGTCTGCATGTCTTTTGTCTAAATATTAGTGTATTCCTCACAAAAAGTTATTGAATGGTTTTAGAAAACTTGGAATATAGTTGCACGGAATATCTTTATGATGCTTTTTTGGCAATAAAAACTATTAGAAGTTTAGCTTAGAATTTTTTTGCAAGAAATAAATACTCATATTCAGTATTTTAATAAAAGACACTCTTGTAGTGTCTTCTTCCTGTCTGTGTGTGTCAGTGAGGAGCGATCAGGCCATCCACTGAAGAATTCATCTCTCATCGCAACTCGTCTGTCTCTCACCGTCTCACTAATGGAAAGACGTTGATTGGAGGGGTCAGAAATGTGACTGATGTCTCTGTTCTTCATCCTGTATAGATATGAGGGAATGTTGGTATGCCTATTGGAAACCGAGAAGACACTTTTTTGGTCTCCTTATCTGAGAGGGTCATGTCATATAGTCAGTGTTTGGATGTCTGGAGGAACAGAACAGCTCTTTCAGTTCGGTGAAGATTAAGACCAGTGGAAAGAGCGAATGAGAGAGGGTTTTCTCTTCCTCTGGTTTCTCCCGCACCTCTGGATCAATCTTAACCAGAGATTAGAGTCCTAGGCTGATGGTGATAATCTGTCGGGAGCTCTGTTCGCTTCTTTAGGATTAACAGAGGAACATCTAAGAGCCTAATGGCAGAAAGCGCTTCTCGTGGGGTTCATCTTTCCTTCCAGTTTCTGGGGTTTTCTTTACTTCCAGCGGTTTCCAACAACATTTAACCCTATAAAATGTATTGTATCATATTGATTGTACACAATCTACTACATGCCTTCTGTCGTCTGATTGATAGATTTATAGTTTTTAGCAATTAAATGGCATTTTAGTATAATTACAAATGTTCAGCTTGTGCTTCACGTGTCTTCTTGCTTTGAAATCTTTACTGATTTTTATAAAGTAAACGTAAGAATAACTTGTATTGTTTGTAATATTTCAAACAACTTACCTTACTAGATTACCCATACCTGAGAAAGCAGGGTCATGCTAAACACCTAAACTAAACATCGTTTTGGTTTGGTCTCTGGAGTCTGATAGAAGTTTCTAGGAGTGCGCTGGAGTCAAAGCCATCTTTCATCCACCTAGTTTTCATCCATATGCATACAGACGTCCAAACACACAGAGAGAGGTTTCCGTGCGTGCTTGTGTTTGCACGTAAATGAGTGATAAGGATGATGAAAAACAGTGTTTTCAGAATAGAGGAGTAGGAGGACGCGACGCTAGATTATTTAAACATCATGCATTCTTTATTTATGATGTCAAAACATGTTTTACTCAGATGTGCGAGGCGGGTTCTCGAGACGTATGGATGAGAGAATTAAAGGTGACTGGTGCATGCTGGGAAGACTCCCAGAATTCCTCATTCATCATCGTCTGGTCTGTCTCGCAGTCTCTTGACTTCACCTCCCTTTCCTGGCTTCTCTCTCCATCATAAATGCATAATTGTTTTGTATTTGGAAAACTGGCAGGTTTTCATGTTCGATCTTTGTCTGCTTATATACTCTATAATCATTTCATAATTGAGTCGTTTAATAATGTTTTATAATAGTTTGAGTCATAGGCCAGGTATTTTGTTATCTGGGTAACATTTTCAGCAGCTTGTTTTACACTGAATTGACGCCATCCTGTATCTTTCTCTCTGTTAGTGTGTAAAGTGGGTTACTACAGGTCTCTTTCTTCGGACGGCGGCTGTCGTAAATGTCCACTGCACAGTTACTCCATGAAAGAAGGAGCTACTTCCTGTGATTGTGACAAAGGATATTACAGATCGGAGACGGATCCTGCTGCCATGCCTTGCACACGTGAGTTAAACACAAACATTCGCACCAGTTTGAAGTGGGTGGACCGTGTTTTTTGGACACTATGGTGGTGACTTTTACTCAAATGTATAGGCTCTTAGACAAATAATGCACTTTTCATTTTATTAGCATTGTAAGCCTAGTCCGAAAAATCAATTTTTTTTTTTTTTAAATGGAACAGTTTGTTGAACCATTGAACAAAATCTAAAAATGCAATGCAATACAATGATGACTGAGAGATGAAAATTTCTCTAAAGCCTGATGATCACATTTGATCACGTTTGAACGTGATTCTCTTAAAAATGATGTGTGGATAATTAAGTGAACCTTAGTTGCTTTATTCCAATAAGTGTTCATCTTTAAATATTATTATCAATATAAAACCTATATTATGTTTACTTTGTAAAATTTATTAAATATTTAACTTAAAAAGGCATTTGAACCACAAACTGAAAATTGAACTTTTTTATTTTTAAACAATTAAACTAAAATGCCTTTTACTTGCTAAAAAGTCAAAACTATCAATCAGATGTCATGTAGTAGATTGTGTACAATATTGGTTTCCAATAGGTCACATTGATAATTAAGAGGAAATGTATGCATCAAACATGATACAGCAGACTTAATCCAGATGTTCCCCCTTGACTATTGAACAATCCATAGCTTCATGATGTAATGTTTTCCCTAGATAAGAAAAATAATGAATTACAAAATATATGATAAGTGAACTGAAAACTATAATGTCAGAAAAAATATTTACAAAACATTCTAATAGAACTTTGTGCATGGGCATGTGATTATTTCTATTTACATCCTGTTATGCGCAGCAGATGTTCCTCACATCAAATAAAGGAATTTAAATGAGACAGTATCGGTCTCACTCTACCAGCTGTCTGTCTCTCTCTCTTTCTCTCTCTCTTCCATACTAATGACCAGCTCTATCTCTTTGTGGAACAGACGCTGTTTGTCTTCTCCTTCTGTTCTTGTTCTTTCTTCTGTCTATCTTCTTTCATCCTACTATTCAGAGTGGATGGAAAGTTTTAGAGTACGCAAAACTGCACTTGCATAAGTACACAAGCACACAGACACACACACACACACACACACACACACAAAGTAACAAAACAGAACCATGGAAAATAACAAATAAAAATTGTATGAGTAGCTCATCTAATCATATAATTGCAACTGACATAATTCTGATATAGAATAAATATTTACAATAAAATCTATAGGCAATGTGCAAATTCTGAATATATAAGATATTTAAATATATATAGGGTAATGACTATTAGTATTGTGTAATATTACATTTTAAGATAAACTTTTCTATTTCAACTGTTTTCTATTTTTGAAATGTAATTTAAATAAATGTTTTGGCAAACCTTTATAAATCATTCTAATATGCTTATTCGATGCTCAAGAAACATTTTTAAATAATAATAATTATTAATATTATTATTGTTGAAAACAGTTGTGTGGCTTAATATTTTGTGTAAATCATGTTGTTGTTTTTTCGGGATTCCTTGAGGAATAGATATTTCAAGAGAACATCATTTTTTAGAAAATATAAATCTATTGTAACATAATAAATGTCTTTACTGTCACTTTTGATCAATTGAATGCATCCTTGCAGAGTAAATGTACTAGTTTCTTTAAAATATTGTGTGTGTATAATTTTTCACAAACTTTTGTGAAAAGTTCCAAATTAATTTAGGTAATAATATTATATTAAATTATATTAAAATTTGATAAAATTTTCCCTCCGTTGCAACATTGTTATTTTAATATAATTACATTTTCCGTTGTATTTCCAGCAAAGCAGCCTGTTTTTATGTAAGGATTATGCATTTAATTTCTTGCTCTCTATCTCTCTGTGTTTATGGTAGGTCCTCCATCTGCTCCACACAATCTGATTTCTAATGTCAACGAGACGTCGGTGCTGCTGGAATGGAGTCCGCCTGTCTCCTCCGGAGGCCGTCAGGATCTCACCTACAACGTGGTGTGTAAGCAGTGTGTGCGAGACACGCAGAGATGCACACCGTGTGGAGACGACGTGCGATACTCTCCACAGCGGCTGAGTCTGCGCTCCACACGGGTGTCCGTTCACCAGCTGCAGGCACACACCAACTACACCTTCCAGATCTGGGCCGTCAACGGGGTGTCCAAACACAGCCCCAGTCTGGAGCAGGCCACGTCCATCACAATCACCACCAACCAGGCCGGTGAGTGTGTGTGTGTGTGTGTGTGTGTGTCCAAAGATGCTCGGATTTAATCAAGCATCATGTTTGCACAGGTGAAATTGAGCCATGTGAAATATTTTCACTGAGGATTAGATTAGAAATATTGTACACTACTAGTCAAAAGTTCGGTCTCTTCTGCTCACCAAAAGTGCATGTATTTGATTAAAGTATTTGATTTAGTGTTCTGATTTAGTGTTCCTGTGGCTCAGTGGTAGAGCATTGCATTAGCAGCACAAAAGGTCATGGGTTCAATTTCCAGAGAACACACATACTGATAAAAAAAAAAGCACTCTAATTCGCTTTAGATAAAAGCGTCTGCTAAATGCATAAATGTAAAAACTGAAATTTTATTACAATTTAAAATAACAGTTTTTTTACTGTAATGTAAAATATAATTTCTGTGATGCGCAGCTAGGTTTTCATCATCATTCCTCCAGTCTTCAGTGTCACATGATCTTCAGAAATCATTGTAATATGCTGATTTGATGCTCTAGAAACATTTCTGATTATAATAACTGTTGGAAATAGTGGTGCTGCATAAATTGTTTTGTGGAAAAATAATAATAATTTTATTCAGCAATGCAATAAATCGAGCAAAATTGACAGCAAAGAGATTTATAATGTTACAAAATATTGCTGTTCCTTTATTAATAAAAATAAAAATTTTAAGCAGCAAAAACTGTTTTCAACATTTATAATAATAAGAACCATTATTTATATTTGAGCACCTGTAATAATGGATAATAAATGAGCAGCAAATCAGCATATTAGAATGATGTGCTGATTTCTGAAGGATCATGTGACACTGAAGACTTAAGTAATGATGCTGAAAATACAGCTGCGCATCAAAGAAATAAATTACATTTTAAAATATATTAAAATATAAAACAGTTCTTATAAATAGTAATAATATTTCACAATATTACCTTGTACTGTATTTTTTATCAAATAAATACAGCCTTGGGGAGCAGAAATATTCAAAAAATCTTAAAGGATTAGTTCACTTAAAAAAAAAAAAATCCTGATAATTTACTTACCCTTATGTCATCCAAGATGTTTACGTCTTTCTTTCTTCAGTCGAAAAGAAATTAAGGTTTTTGAAACGATCTCTTTGAAACTACACTGAAACTGTAAGTTTGATATGGAAGTAAAATAATGACTTATGTCTTTGAAACAAAAAAGCATGCTGAATAGCACTAACTGAAAAATAATGCATTGCATTAACAGTACTTGCATTTTAATGCCTTGTATTTCCTGGGCTTGCATTGTTAGGTCCTGAAATTTTATATAGTTGTTCATTTAAGCTGTGAATATTTCAATTGAAAATATTTCACACACCTTTTCATAATTAAAAAATCAATAATTCATATTCACGTTCCAGAATTCACTTCCAAAATATTAAATCGGTTAAAAAAATACGATGTATAATATTCGACAGGCAAATTTCGGTCCATTTTATTTCACTTTCCAAATTCGCTTCCACAAATTCAGTGGTTAAAATTCGGCAGATAATTCGCCCTTTCACATCCGGGAGCTGCAGGAATAGCAGTAGAGCACAGAGGCATGATCTCCAACTGCTGTCAGTCGCTCACCAGCAGGTGGTGCAAGCGGCTGTTAAATAAGGCCAAAGCAACAGGTGGATTAAGTAATACAGTTACAAAAACTGATCTGCAGAAATTAAGCAAGCGCTAAGTAGAAGTTTTGATTATCGGGGCATGTGGAAAAGCTGATTGTGCGTATGTTTATTTCAACCTCTTTGCTGTTACCAAGTAAGCAGCATTCAAAGGAGATTATAATGGTGTTTTACCCAACGCTGAATTACAGAACTAACATTACATCTAAGGAAGACACATATTGCTTTCGGTTGTTTAGTTTCCGTAACTTTGTGTCATGGCTTTTGCGTGCTGAGCTGTAATACTGGGGATCCCCTCACGTCACACTCCAGGATTCCCCAATGACGAGTAATGCTTCTCAGTCAAATAATACTGTGATATAAGACCTCAGATCTCAGAATACATTTTATTGATGATTATGCAAACTATATACAGGCAAGCAAATGGGGTCAAAAAGAATCCAATGCGCTGCATTTTCTTTATAATTGATTTCCATTACCGCTGATCTATAAAGTCGACAGTCACACAAAGATATCAATACCACGATTAGTTTTAACAATATGCAACCAATTTATATTAACATAAAAAAAATGAGTTAAAAACAATCTAGGTATATTCTGAAAATTTAAACTGAAGAAATTATTGACGTGCTACCGCACCCAAGGGACCGTCTGACAATTCCACTGACTGGGTTAAAAGGTCCAATGTGTTTTAATTAAAATTTTAAATAACACAGTCAAATTCTTAATCTTGTATTTCTCATAGTGATTTTCTACAGGTGAGATTTTGCCAATACCTCCCTTCATATATTTACAGTATACAATTATTTACATATTAAAGATCCCTGGAAAAGGTTTTCATGTTCCAACAGTTGTAGTAGGCTACATTGCTAGATACAAGACTGACTTACTAGGGATGGGCGTTTTCCACAAATATCACATTCGAATATTTGAGCTCACAAAAAAAGAATATTTGAATATTTGTTTATTTAAATTAAGTTTAATGAGTCAGACGTTATTTTTCAGCAACATTTGTTTTCGTCATTTTGAACAAGCTTACACACAATAAGCTTGAACATTACACATTGTGTTTTGTAGCTGAAAACCTTTAACAATGCGTGCAAACAAATAAAAGTACAGGGTAAAGCAGCCTGCAGCAATTATATTGTACACTTAACTTTTAAACTGTCAGCAAATCTTTTTTGCTTTTTTTTTTATTGTTTTACATGTTCTTGTTAAGAAACACGGGCATGTAAACATGATCGGGGGAAAGTCGGCTCCTTAGTCTGTTAACAATAAGGCCGGCCGTGGAGAAAACGCGCTCTGACGGCACAGACGTTGTCGGGACTCACAATAACGGTGTGCTAAGCGAATACGTTCTGTGAAGCGCTTCGTGTTTTCGTTTCTTCACTGAACGGGATCCTCATCTGGTGGAATACATGGCTCCAGCAAGAACTGTTCCCACTCGTCTCGGCTGGACTCTCTGTAATCATCGCTGGAGAACTGGCTCAGCCTTTTCCGATGAGTGGGCATTGCATCTTCTTCATCGTGACGACTGCATCCGCACCACTCGCATCAAGGAAAATGTTATGATAATGTTCAAAAAAAGTGTTTTTTTCTTACTTCTCTCATGTTTTCATCGAGAAACCTGAGATGTTTGTGCCGATGGTCTAGGGCAGACGCGAGAAGAGGAGTTTTCACTGCATTCTCCAAGTTAGCGGTGTTTATTCGTTGCTTGAGAGATGCCGCAACAATGTTCTTGAATTCGGTCACTTTCTGTGATTCTCCACGGCATATTTGAAGTAGAAGACCGCAGTTCTTAGGGGCCGTTCACATATCGCGTCTTTTGCATGCTCAATTTCGTTATTTCCAATGTAGGCACGCGGTATGCGCGCTCATAATGGAAGCGACGCGGTCGCGATGCGCATGCGGTACGACGCGGCCGTTTTTTCCAGGCGCATCCGCACTGCATCGAGTTAAAAACATCTCAACTTTCAGAATGCCACAAGTGCACCGCGGGTCATGTGACAAGAACTAAACATTCAGCTTCATCCTTTCCCTGAACGTTGAAAGCTCAGCCAAGATGAAGGACCAGCTGATCATAGCTGTATATGGATTGCCACTTTGAAATAAACTTAGTATCAGAGCTACTGAAACCGATTTTTTTTTTGTGCTGCAAATCCATTTATCCTTTGCTGAAATTTCCGCGTCTTCATGGAGAGAGCGCGTCATTGTTGCTTAGCCTCAGGAGCGCTTCTGCCCGAGCGCTTTGGAAAAAAGGAGAAAGCGGCGCGCATAGCCTTTCCCACGCGTTATTAGGCGCGATATGTGAATGGCCCCTTATTCATTCATTAATTATTTTTTAAATAAATTAAATAAACTATTTTATATATATAACATGCACTTTTTCTTGTTCCGTAACTTGCGTTCATATCCTCATCTGTCTGTATATAATTTGCATCATCAGTAAGATGTGAGTTTGTCTTTTAATCGCTGTCACTGTTAGTGCGCTGAGCCACGTAATGTGTTTTCTTTTCTTTAACAGATTTCTGAGGGAAACCGCGTGAAACCTTGAGCGTTCGTTCATATTTTACATCTGCTTAACTGTCTATATAGTTTGCATAATCATCAATAAAATGTATTCTGAGATCTGAGGTCTTATATCACAGTATTATTTGACTGAGAAGCATTACTCGTCATTGGGGAATCCTGGAGTGTGACGTGAGGGGATCCCCAGTATTACAGCTCAGCACGCAAAAGCCATGACACAAAATTACGGAAACTAAACAACCGAAAGCAATATATGTCTTCCTTAGATGTAATGTTAGTTCTGTAATTCAGCGTTGGGTAAAACACCATTATAATCTCCTTTGAATGCTGCTTACTTGGTAACAGCAAAGAGGTTGAAATAAACATACGCACAATCAGCTTTTCCACATGCCCCGATAATCAAAACTTCTACCTAGCGCTTGCTTAATTTCTGCAGATCAGTGTTTGTAACTGTATTACTTAATCCACCTGTTGCTTTGGCCTTATATAACAGCCGCTTGCACCACCTGTTGGTGAGCGACTGACAGCAGTTGGAGATCATGCCTCTGTGCTCTACTGCTATTCCTGCAGCTCCCGGATGTGAAAGGGCGAATTATCTGCCGAATTTTAACCACTGAATTTGTGGAAGCGAATTTGGAAAGTGAAATAAAATGGACCGAAATTTGCCTGTCGAATATTATACATCATATTTTTTTAACCGATTTAATATTTTGGAAGTGAATTCTGGAACGTGAATATGAATTATTGATTTTTTAATTATGAAAAGGTGTGTGAAATATTTTCAATTGAAATATTCACAGCTTAAATGAACAACTATATAAAATTTCAGGACCTAACAATGCAAGCCCAGGAAATACAAGGCATTAAAATGCAAGTACTGTTAATGCAATGCATTATTTTTCAGTTAGTGCTATTCAGCATGCTTTTTTGTTTCAAAGACATAAGTCATTATTTTACTTCCATAGTTTGACCTTCAACCGTTTGGTAGCCGTTGAAGTCCACTATAAGGAGAATAATCCTGGAATTTCTTTTCGACTGAAGAAAGAAAGACGTAAACATCTCGGATGACATGGGGGTGAGTAAATTATCAGGAAATTTTAATTTGAAAGCGAACTAATCCTTTAATTATTCGGAACTTTTGACTGGTAGCGTACTATATTTCTCTCCTAATCCTCAATGAAAACTTTTCACGAGGTTCATTTTCACTCACATAATCACCTTCGGAGAACTTCTGTATGACCTTTCTGCTCCATTACAAACACACACATATATATAGCACGTCAAAACACTATTTTGATTCATGGTGGTGTGTGTGTAATTGCAGACGTGTTATATGCAGTCTGTGCTCTTGATGGTGTCTTGGGTTTCCTTCAGAATGGAGCGTTAGCTGGAGATCCGGAACTTTCTGTGACAAGCCAAGCCTGTAAATCAGCCTGAGGGATCTGAGTGTGGAGTTTAGGGAGGAGGGTGGGGTTTTACCACGCAGTGATGTGCCTTTGGCTAACAGAGGACGTGGATACATGTGTTTTACTTAGTCGTGCGCTGGGGGGTCATGAGTGTATATTTAGATTAACTAAACATATATATCTCAATGTAGATGCTGTTGAGTCAATGTTTAGTTCACATAAGACAAAACACAATATATGTATTTTATTTGAGCAATAAAGCCATGTATCATTTGTCTGCTGGGTATTTTAACTTTATATATATATATATTATATATAATTTTCATTAGCCGTTACACCAGTCTTCAGTATATTTTGTACCATTTCAATGCGTATATATATTTTATATTTATGTCTAATCCAATCACATTTTTGAGTCATAACTATCAATTTTTATGTATTTTGAATATCCTTAGAAGGATAGAATATTTTTTTTACAATTTTTCACATATATAGTCACAGTTCACAGGGATGCCACAAAACTTCATGCCACATGTGAAGTACAGCATATCCCAGCATGCACTAAAGGCGTTAAATGAACCATATAGCATGATGTTCCTAAATCAGTTTTACCAAATCTTAATGTGCTTGAGTATTCAAGATGATCGAGCGCAGATTCTCATCTTTCCTTAACGTTATCTCAGCCAGACACACACACACACAACCACAACTCCATTACAGCCCATATCTGTCAGAGCAGACGGCATGATGGATGTGTGTTAGGGATGAGTGTGTTAGGTGTGTGAAGGGGGGCCAGTGACCATTGTGTTTTTGGCTGGAGGGGGCTGACTCAGAGTCCCCCCAAGGGACAACACTAAATCACGTTCAGTCTGTCGGGTCTGGCAGAGGAAGACGGATCTGTGAGATGAGAGAGGGCCGCCGTCGAGCTGCTGCTACAGCTGGTGGGGGATCGAATTGTTTAACAGACTCACACACACACTCGCTAATGCACTGAGATGAAACTCTAGCTTCAGCATTTGAATTCTGGAAGCTAAGAAAACCCTAAAATTGCGATATGGCTTAGTGCAATGGCTGCAATTTACTTCATTGAATAGCTGTCCTGCATGTTTCAAAGTAAAGCACAGCACTGTGTTCATTCACACACGAGCAGCTCATGATCCAGTGTTTTCAGCATTTAAGAGCAGCTCGATTCATAGTGAATATGCTGCTCCACATGAACTCATTTCTGCATCTTCTCTGAGTATCGGTTGGTCATAATGTTTATTAGCAAATGCGACATGCAGCAAACATCTTCCCAAAATTGTGAAGAAAAGTGCTTATGAATCAGCTGACAACAAAATAGATGCTTTTAATTTTTTTTTCTGCCAAAATAAAAGCTCAATGATTTAATGTTTGAAAATGAAGAAATTAAAACAGCCATAAATATTTATATTTATATTTTTTAGTTATACTTTAAAGTTTAAATAATATTATTTTTATAAGATGCCTGATGAAAATAAAAGAGATGCTCTATGGGCTCCTTGCATTTTTGCTAAAATAAAAGCTAAATGGTTTGAAATGTTTGAAAATGAAGGAAAAAAGCCACACCATTTTGTATTGTATGATTTTTCTTAAATACTTTATATATACAGTGAAATAATATTTTTGTTTTGGTTAAAATTTTAATAATAATTCTTATTTTTATTAATATTAATATTTTATAGTCTTATAAAGTTGTATTGTTTTAATATTTAATATTTCGTAGTCATATTGATATATCAAAATATTTGGCCAAATTGTGCAAACCTACAGACAAACATTTAAAATCATATTTATCTGAAAAATTATAATTAGATTTTGTTTTTTAAAAACATGCAGCCCTACTATAAATAGTCAAATATGTCACATTGAGCTAATAGTTTATTGCTAGCTGAAAGCATCGTCATGCTGGTTTGTTTACATCTTTTGAAGAAACATGAGTTTACCAATTTAAATCTCACCACCATAATGTCAGGGTGTTGTTAGTGGTTGTCAGGGTGTTGCCATTCAGTTTTTAGGGTGTTGGGTGGGTGTTTGTCAAAAAACAGAACATGCACATTTTATTGCTTGGCACTTTGATTTTCAGTTTTCAGTCAACTAAAACACTGTTTACATATGGAAATGAGGTCAGAACTCTACATTTTCTGAAACATTGTGGCCTTAGAATTGGATTTTTGTTTAACGGTAAGTATGAGCAATTGTAATAGTGATGCTCAACTTAGCAAACACCCCTAATTAGTCAGAATACACATGGGACAATGTCTAGAACTTCACCAAATACAGCATTTGAATTCTGTGTAAATACGCTGAGCTTTCTGTGGTTTTGATATCTAGAGTTGTTCTGTTTGGTAGCAGAAACTAATACATAGAGATCTTTTCTTTGACTTCTTCCTTTGCATCCCTCAGATCCGTTTTCTTTTGCTGTTTTTCTCTTTCTGTTTATTGTGGCTTACGAAAGCAGAGAAGACAAAACATATCTCTGTTGTGTCTGATTCTGAGTCTGTTTGACTTTCTCACCCTCAACAAAAACAGCTTCATGGGACAAAAAAAACAAAAAGACAATAGCGGTCTTAACTCCAAATCCACAGTTTTGAAGAAGAAAAAGCTCTCCTTGCTTTCCGGGTTCATCCTTTCTCTCTCTGTTTGTCTGTGATGAGATAAAAGAAAGACAGATGTGTCAGGAAAACCTGACAAAAGTACAATTTAGTAAGCATGAACCTTTAATAAATATATGAACTCTTTCTGTCTCTCCTCAGCTCCTTCCACGGTCATGATGGTTCAGAGTAAGGACATCACGCGCCAGACGCTCTCTCTGTTCTGGGACGAGCCCGAGAAACCCAACGGAGTCATACTGGAGTATGAGGTCAAATACTACGAGAAGGTGAATGTTCTTGTTTTTATTTTTCATATTTTAAGGCATTGATCACCCTTAAATTCTGGGTGTGCTGTTCCTTTAAGATGTTTTTGTTCACACACTGCAGCAAACCCTTAGGACATTTGCTGTCTGGATAAACAGAAAGTGTGTTTTAAAAATAGCCCCCTTTGACTTTTCACCTTCCTCTCTTCTTCTGTTCTCTGTCTTTCTCTTTATTTATGAATCTCAGGATCAGAACGAGAGGAGTTATCGCATCGTAAAGACGACGTCTCGTTGTACTGATATTAAAGACCTGACTCCGATGACTTCCTACATGTTTCACGTGCGCGCTCGCACCTCCGCGGGATATGGGGAGTTCAGCGCCCCCTTTGAGTTCAGCACTAACACTGGTGGGTGTCCAGTTCATGTGTTTAATTAAGTAAGAAGGAGCTAAAAAACAGCTTCACATATACTCAAAAAAATACAATGAATACCTAGTATAAAATAACAACATGTTGCTTCCACAATACACTATGCACTTAAACACTATGTACTTACGCACTATGTACTCAACCGTGCAGTGTAGCAATTATATGATGAGGTTTTTTTTTTTGTCATTCAACTTTTTGAGTTTGATAGCTCCTCCCCCTTAATTCTTCTGTTATTTAAGTGCATCATTCAGGTGTTTAAAGTGCACTTTTTCTTTTTAGAATTTTCAGTGTGAATGCACTACTCACTCTATTTATACTACAAAACGGCATAGAATAGTGCATATGTACGTGAATTAGGACACACAATGTTCTCTTAAAAATATGCTGCATGATTTGGAGAAGAAATCTAATTATGTCTCTCTCAGTCGCAGCTCCTGTTGTTGGAGGAGTCATTAGCTCTGCTGTGCTGCTGCTGTTGGTGGCCGGATGTGTTGTTGTTCTCCTCCTTATCCTCATCATTACCTTCATCATCACCAAAAGGTGACAGAACATCCAGTATATTTTCCATGATGACAGGCCAGTGTTATTAATGTTAACTAAACCTAAAAAGTAATAAAATGTTGAGGCACTAAAATTAATAAAAATAAATTAAAACTAAATAGAAATATGTTAAAAAAAATTACTTTACAATTAAATTTTAAATTACAAAAGCACATAACAAAATTAATAAAAATTTAACTACAAATAAAATCTAATATGAAAAAAAAATTGTGTATGTATAAAATATGAAATTCATTTATTTTTATTCATTTATTTTTAGTATATTTTTTGTATATGTATGTATTAAACTGTCCTGCATCTTGAAAAAGATTAAAGTATTAGCTAATTTCATTATGCTGAGTTCAGAAATATCAATACAAATTTTTCATCATGTAGTTTTTTTTCAAAACATAAGAATTAAGAATTTAAATTAGTTAAATGTATCATCTTTGATACACTTATCAAAATTCAAAATTCACAATATTAATAAATACCATTATAGTGTATAAATAACAGCAATATACAACTGTGATAGATACATAGATAAATAATAGAATAAATGCTTAAAAATTGTGATTATTTTCATCTCAGGAGGAGCAAATACAGCAAAACTAAACAGGCAGAGGAGAAAAACCTGCAGCCAGGTGAGAAAACACCTTTCATCAGTCTTCAGCTGGACCTTAAAATGAAACATTTCTGTTCTCAAACCTCTGTTAATGTGCCGGTAGGCGTGAGAATATATGTGGACCCTTACACCTACGAAGACCCCAACCAGGCCATCAGGGAGTTCGCTAAGGAGATCAACACCTCCTGTATCAAGATCGAGAAGGTGATCGGCATCGGTGCGTTAACAGTCCTTTTACATCGTTAGCAATCATTTATTGATGATAGATGCATGTAAAAGTCACTTCCTGTCTCTGTAGGTGAGTTTGGCGAGGTGTGCAGCGGCCGTCTGAAACTTCCTGGAAAGCGAGAGATCTGTGTGGCCATCAAAACACTAAAGGCGGGGTTTACAGAGCAGCAGAGGCTGGACTTCCTGAGCGAGGCCAGCGTGATTGGCCAGTTTGACCATCCTAATATCATTCACCTAGAAGGCGTGGTCACCAAATGTAAGTTCAAGTTGACATCATAGATTTATATATATATATATATATATATTGCACAAAATTATAAAAACAACACTTTTCCCCACCCCCATTTTTCATGAGCTGAACTCAAAGATCTAAGCCTTTCTCTATGTACGCAAAAGGCCTATTTCTCTCAAATAGAGGAAGATAGGAACATGTCAGCAGTTTTTCTGCTGATTAAGGTTTAATTTCTGTGGTTGTCAAAAGTAAAATGCTTCAAAAGGCATCATATTTTGTGAAAATTTGTAATGTGCTCGAGCAGAACAGCTACTACTTTTGGAATCAGCACCCAAAATAAAATAGTGAGAAACAAGTATTTCTTTGTCTTCTTCAGTCATTTTTAGTTTGGGATGTTTTCAAGAGGTTCAACTTGCCTTAAATATTAGTTTTGAGTGCATTTCATATCAGAATTTCCTACTTGGAACCATCATAGAATTCAGGGACAGTGATTATAAAATTCGCAGAAATTTTAAACAATTAACTGTTATTCAAGAAAAATGCCCCAAAGAGTAAAAATACTTATGTTTCATGCTAATATAATTAGACAGCAGAATGCTATGGTCAGAAGTTGGGATATTAAGTGTGCATAAAACCACTAAAGAAACAGGCTGCTGATAGAACACATTTTCCTTTTGATGTGCTAATGGTCGTGTGTTTATATATGCATGTCCAGTTTATCTGTGTTTTTGCTTGCTGAGCGTGTCTTGACAAGAACTGCTATGAGATGCATACACACACACACACACACACACAGCCTTGTGGTCTCCAGATGGAGTGGGTCGCTCTGGACGGCTAATGTGAGCTAAAACGCACAGCACACTCATTAATCACGTCGTCAGACCTAAATGTGTTTGGGGTTAGAGTTTCACCCTATATCTGTAACCTACAGCCACTGCTCTGTGTGTGTGTGTGTGTATGTGAGAGAGAAAGTCAGACTCTACACGCTACACATTTAGCATGTTTCTTAATCGTTTTGGCCATCCTTCTACTTTATTTTTTTGTTTACTTTACTTTTTCTGTCATTGCACTAGTTTATCAATAAAAGAGAGTGACAATTAATTATACGATTAATTTTAAATGTGAGAAACTGAATGTTTTAAAAAGTCATAGCATGAATTTAGATTTTTAATTGATTCATTGTAATTTATTTTTTATTTTTTATTATGTGTATATTTGATATTTCAAATATGTAATTTTTTTGCACATATACGCTAACATTTTTGCTTTATATTTTTAAAGAAAAAAAGTCTTGAGCAGCAGGTGACTCCAAATGCGTTGATTTATAATTTCTTAGTAAATTAAAATGGTGCAAGACATTTCTAACACTTGGATATCAGCCAGCACTGTCAATGATTCATTTAATTTCAGCTCATAAATATCCACATGAAACTATAAAACCATCTCAAGGCTCCCGCTATGTGTTACATCAGAGCTAGTGGAATTGAATGCTTCATTTGCATAATGTAAATGAGTATGAAGTGAATCTAAATATGTAAATAAGGTGGTTTGGAGCGGGGCCTCTCGATGTCTCTCATCAATGATTCAACAGCATTTCTTTGTGATTATTTGGCTTTATAAGACTTGTGGTAGTTGTATTCTTGATGCAAGAAATATAATTTCCAGTGTTTTTTTGTTTTGTTTTGTTTTTTTTTACTGTTTTTGAAATTATAAATGGTATATTTCTGTTATGTTTTGATGGAGATTATAATGCTTGTCTTGCAGAGTTCATTGTCAAGCGTGCACATGCATGTTGGCAAAGCTATACACGAGAAGTCAGTAAAAACTTCATTAGCATTCTTATAGCGTGGGCGGAGAGGGGCGGAGCTGGGAAACTCCAACAGTGAGGGGGCGGGGTCAGAGGTCACCTGCTCCTCAGGCCCTCTGGAGGAGCTGTCAGTCAAACTCGCCTCGAGGTCATCAGAAAGGCCAGCTCAACAAAGATGTCCGACAATGTGTCTGGTTGAGCTTTATTTACTGCACTTCCTTTATAGGACAGGAGCATTGGCTAAATGCCAATCAGCTGGACTGTGACTGTGTGTGTTGATTCTCTTTGAATGACTGATATTCATGTTCTGCGCTCAGTGTTTACATCTGGTTGACACTGACATGAGAAGTTTCAGTAAACAGTGTTGCATATGCCCAGGGCATCTCTCACATTCAAATACTGTCAGTGGGAAAGTTTGAATGCTTTGTTAATTAAAATTTACGTTTAATCAGCTTTATTCAAAGCGACTTACAAAAGAGGAACAAACTTTTACATCCTAAGAAGGCAGTAACATGCAATAATACAAAACAAGATGGTTTAGATTTGTTGTTTTTTCTTACAGAAACTTGAATTTATTATAAATTTGTGAAGTTTAATTGTTCTCTTTTTGTCTGTTTCTGTGTTTGCAGGCAAACCAGTTATGATTATCACTGAATATATGGAGAACGGCTCACTGGACATGTTTCTCAGAGTAAGATCAATACACTACAGTTTTTTACAATCGCTATGACAGATTTTTCAATAAATTTAACAAATTTCCTAAACTCTTAACACACCAACACACCTAAAACACACAATTGGCAAAACGGTTAATTTCATGCTCAAAATCACACATTGTAAACTAAACTCCAAATCTAATTTTCAAAATACAATAATACACTAACACAATACACTATGTCTACCAAAACACTGCAAACATGTTTCAAAATCAAATAATTATTCAAAACACTAACACATGTTCTCTTCCAACAGGAACATTTAGTCAATCATAACACAATGACAAAAAAAACACTATCATCAGCTGAAATTACAGAAACTGCATTATTTTATGTGACAGGTCTGCCCTTATACAATAGACAGTATATTGTATTGATCAGAGATTGTGTTTTGCACTGTAGTTTCTTTTGAAGCCTCTCTACATTTTTGTTTTGTTGGGTTTAGTAAATGCATGCATTTTGTCACAAAAAATGAATGACCATCTCAGAGTAGCTTTATAGAATGTACAGTTACAGTTCTAAAAAAAAGACAGAATTGCTGCAGTAAAGACTTTATTTGCAAAAGGACATTACTGCAAGATATACAAACAGAAAAAGCACCGGAATAATAATTAAAAAAAACAAAGTAAACTTCTAATCTGCCCGGTCTTCTGCATTTGGCCACATGTTCTCATCCACATCACACCTGATATCTTCTCTGGCAAGGCATCGTGGGAAGAATCTTTTTGCATAAGTTATCCACCCCTGGCAGTGTTCAGCTGTGATGTCTTGGCATGCAGCATCCATTGCATCCAGGAGGGACATTTGGTCATGTGGGCGATGGTCAAAAACCTTCCATCTCCAGGATGAGAAAAACTCCTCAATGGGGTTGAGGAAAGGGGAGTAAGGAGCAAGGAAAAGGGACACCATCCTAGGATGGGCGTCAAACCATGCTGTGACTGCACGGGAATGGTGGAATGCCACATTGTCCCATGTGATCACATATATTGGCAAGTGGTCTCCCACCTGTCCCCTTTCTACCTCTGGCACCAATCTTTCGTGCAGGTCTTCTAAAAATAGGAGAAGGCGGTCGGTGTTGTAGGGGCCAATCTCACATTTATGCAGGAGTGCACCATTGTTGGAGATTGCGGCACACATGGTGATGTTGGCTCCTCTCTGGCCCAGCACGGTAACTGTGGCCCTTTTGCCAATTATGTTTCTCCCACGGCGACGCCTTTTCGCCAAGTTAAAGCCAGCCTCGTCAACATAGATAATTTCATGTGGGACTTGATTGGCCTCCAACTCCATGACTCTCTGAAAGTAATTAGACACAGTGTATGTACATGCTGTGCTGTACTGTATATCTACTGTATGTCCTAATGTACTCCAGGTTTATAGAGTAGTTTACTGCAAAACACACTGTGTATAGTACAGTAATGACTGTATTGCATAACCTTACCTGGACGTATTGGTGACGGAGTTCTTTGATGCGCTCACTGTTCCTTTCAAAAGGAACTTTGTATAGTTGTTTCATTAGGACTCTGTGTTTAGCTAGAGTCCGAGAAATGGATGTTATGCTGATTGCTGCAATGTTCCCAAAGACAAGGTTGTCCTCTACAACTCTGGACTGAATGTCCTTCAGTTTTATTTCATTGTCAGCAATCACCATGTTGACAATAGCAAGTTCCTGTTCTTCATTCAGGAGCTTTCCTCTGCCCCCTGAGGGAGGTAGACGTTGAATCCTTAGAGGAACAAAATACAGTTACATATTAGAGACCGGAGGCATACAGTCACTCTAATACTGTAAATGGTAATATTACAGTATTTACAGTACACTTTGCTGTAGGAGAAGCAATATCCTACCTGTTGGTTTCTCTGAAAATACGGACAATGGATGCCACTGTGTCCCGGCTGAGATTTGGTTGTACTCGTTCACCAGCCTCTCTATATGATAGCCCATGGTTTATGACATGGTCAATGATAGTTGCTCTTATTTGATCAGTTACCCTAGCTCTGGTCCTTCTTTGAGCACCACCAAGCTTTCTAACTCCTCTCCCTCTCCCTCGCCCCACTCCTCTGTCTCGTCCTTGTCCTCGCCCCACTCCTCTCCCTTGTCCTTGTCCTTGCCCCACTCCTCTCCCTTGTCCTTGCCCCACTCCTCTCCCTGGTCCTTGTCCTTGCCCTTGCCCCACTCCTCTCCCTTGTCCTTGCCCCACTCCTCTCCCTTGCCCTTGTCCTTGCCCCACTCCTCTCCCTTGTCCTGGTACTCGTCTTCCTCTCCCTCTTGCAGGCATTCTTTCTTTCTTTCTTTCTTTCTTTCTTTCTTTGTGTTGCTCTATATTGTTTCTTTTCCACACAAGATCAGCCCAAAGAGTCCTCTTTTAGAACATATAATCATGTGATTGAAAGAACCTCAACACCTGAGTGTGCTTCCTAGATGGGAATCAGCTGTGATTTATGTATTTGCATAACTTCAATAAGCTGTTTCTCATTAGCAATGGAATAAAATACAGGGAATATATTTGTGTTTCAATTCACAATATGAACAGCTGTTTACCTTGACTTTAGCCTGTAAGGTTAGGTTTAGAACATGGTGTTATCTGTTCTGACATACAGTGTTAAATCATTGGTAAATTTGGCAGTAAAAATCCATTGTTTTGGTCTTGTTTGAGCTTGTGTGTAAAAGAAGTTCAAGCATTTTAAATTTGTGTTAATTGTATGCATTTTGTGTTAAAGCAACAAGAAATGTGTTAATAGTATAGCTTACACAGGCGGATGTAGTGCTAACTGTGTTAAGAGTTTTGGAAAATTGTTAAAAGTATTGAAAAATCTGTCATAGCAATCGTAAAAAACTGTAAAACTACATACTGTATATATGGGGTTGGATAAAATAATTTCCCAAAATAGCACCTGGGAAATTGGCAATATTTCTTCATTATGATGTTTTTTGTCCTTTTGCCTTTAAAACAGCGTTAAAAAGGGCCTGGAAATAATATTTTGACTTCAGAAATTTACAAGCCATATTTTTTTTTTACTGGCCATGAAACTCTATGTGCATTATTAAAAAAATATATATATATATTTTATTTTTATTATTATTATTATACATTTTATTATTAGTAGTAAGTAGTATTAAATCAAATAACTGAAATTAAATCATAAAAAAATGACTAATACAACTGAACATTAAAGTATTTCATAATACTTTTAATTTATATAGTAATAGTTATAATAATTCTATATAACAACAGTAAAATTACAATGATATATTTATGATTGTTTGTTTTTTGCTTTCAATCATTAAACCATAGAACTTTTATTTTGGTGGAAAACCAGACGTGAACTTCTATTTTGAAATGTTTCTCTTTTGTTCAATACACATTTATAAAAGCTTCTTATTATAGGTCTGGGAAGATGTTTGTGGCATGTTGCATTTTTATTATAAGCGTCTCGCAGAGCTGGAGTTCATGTGGAGCTGAATTTAACACGTGAACAAATAGAGGTGTTCGTACAAATGTCACAAGTAAAAAAAAAATGGAGATTTTCCCCATACTAAATGACTCGGAAGAACAATCACGACTAAAGCAAGTTTGATTCTTGTCAAGAGTGTTGATGTGTTCTCTCCTCTTTCAGAAGAATGATGGCCGCTTCACCGTTATTCAGCTGGTGGGCATCCTGAGAGGAATCGCGTCTGGAATGAAGTATCTTTCCGACATGAGTTGCGTTCACAGGGATCTGGCAGCACGCAACATCCTAGTGAACAGCAACCTGGTGTGCAAAGTCTCAGATTTTGGGATGTCCAGAGTGCTTGAAGATGAGCCAGAAGGAGCGTATACTACCAGGGTAAGAGTGTGTGTATATTTTTACATTTATGCATATATAATTTAAATTCATATTATCATACAGTATGTACAATCAAGTAACTAATGCTTCAGACATATTATGGCTAGTGAAACAGAACAGTTCATTGTAGGAACAATTCAAGCAGCTTTGTTATGTTTTCAGTGTTACTTTTGTATTATTATTATTATTATTATAGCATTTAATCATATTTTTTATTGATTTTTTTATTTCCATTTCAGTGTAAGCTTAAGTTATTTTGTTGTATTTTTTCATTTTTATTTTATTTAATATTTTATTTTATTTCGGTTTTTAGTTTTTGGGTTTTAATAATTTTAGTACTAAATGAAAACTAAATGATCTTTTATTTTATTTCAGTTAACACTTATTAAATAATTATTAATATTTTTTAGAAATAAGATAGATAGATAGATAGATAGATTAAGAAATTTGTGAGAAATTTCAGTAATAACAATGGTTCCGATATGATTAAATGGAATATCAGACTTCTAATTCAGTTAATTCTGTTGTATAATGCTGTTTATTGTCAATAACATTAACCTGTCAATCACAGGGAGGGAAGATCCCAATCCGCTGGACGGCTCCAGAAGCCATCACATACAGGAAGTTCACCTCAGCCAGTGATGTGTGGAGTTATGGCATCGTCATGTGGGAAGTGATGTCATATGGTGAACGACCATACTGGGACATGAGCAACCAGGATGTGAGTGGCACTGTAGCACAAATCTAATTAATTACGTGTGGTTGTCATATCTTCAGTGCTGGCGTTCCCATGGTACACGTTCCAGAAATGCATGCAAAGTATTAATACTCTGCTTTATCATGCTATTGTGTGCCATGCCAACTTATACAAACCAACTGAATGCCATAGATTAATTTCCTTCTCTTCTGTTTCATAGGTGATAAAGGCAATAGAGGAAGGCTACCGGTTGCCGCCGCCCATGGAGTGTCCTCTGGCTCTGCATCAGCTCATGCTGGAGTGCTGGATGAGGGAACGAGCGGATAGACCCAAATTCAGCCAGATCGTCAACATGCTGGACAAACTCATACGCAATCCTGCCACACTCAAGAGGACCGCAGGAGACGCCAGCAGGTGAACATGCACTCTAACACAGACTCTCAGAGATTTACATTCACATTTTTATTGCTAGTTTGGGTATATATGGGTAAACGTTCTAAAATAAGTGTTTGGCATATGTAGATACTAATTCCTAAATCCTTTGTCCCCTTGTGAACATGTATTAGGCTTTTCTATTCCTCTGGAGACATTTTCTGAATTTTTATCTTGACAAGAAGCTACTTATAATTGCTGTAATCTGTAATATTTCAGAATGCTCAATTTCATCTGCTGTTGTGTTTCAGAATGCATTTAGTCTATATTACATTGATCAAATGTGACAGTGACAGACCTTTAAAAAATCTTACCGACCCCAAACTTGTGAAGAGTTTTCTATGTTTCTGGCTTAACCTAAAATAAGCTTTTTGGCACACACACACAAACACACACACAGATACAGTTCTGACAAGTTCATTTTCTCAAGGTTAATATGTATTCTCTGATGTTGTCACACTCAGGCCCCACCCCTCCACACTTCACCACTCCCCCTCGGAAGGCTCCGCCCCCTCTGTAGGTTCTGTGGATGAATGGCTGAAAATTATTGGACTTGAGCAATACAGAGAAAACTTCAGCACAGCAGGATTCTGCAGCTTAGAGAGTGTCTTACCCATGAGTCACGAGTGAGCACCACTTTTACACATTACACACTCAATTACACATCCTGATGAGCTTGAAGATGACTATAGCTTACCAAAACTCCCTCTTTTACAGGGATCTGGGCAAAATGGGAATCTCATGCAGTGCACATCAGAGAAAGATCCTGAGCAGCGTGCAGGAATTATTTTCTGGAATGCATCACAGACAAGACACAAAGGTTCCCGTCTGATCTGTGATGAGGGGAAAAAACACTGCACCATGTTTGCATTACAAGAGGGACGGAATATTTCACATTCGCACTTTAATGAATACAAACGGTATGAAGATCAGAATGAATGAGCTAAACTGCACTTTTCTGGGCCTCTTTGTGATTCTATGAGACAAAATCTAAAATGACTCAATGCATCTCTCCGGATGAGATGTTTCTGGCCCTGTCGTTCCAGGAAGCGAGGCAGTATTTTTTGACTGGAGAAAGTTTGAGAAGTGTCCTCCTCCTTTAAGTGGAAAGAACCGTTTCAACTTAAGTGCAAACAGACTATGACGCTTTTCACCTCAGGATCTTTTCAGGATGGCCGCTCATTGTCAGCAGGAAAGAATTGTTCCCTGCGAATCAGATTTGAACATTATATTCAGATCTTTTGCCTCGGGAGATTTTGAGCCTTTGCCAACGAAGCTAACAGACCTTTTGGACGGTGTATGTTTATTTTACGAAGGCCAGATGGGAGTTTCAGAGGCATTGCTGAATGGAATATTATATTGCTTTATTTGTTGAAAAAAAAAAATAAATAAAGGGAATGAGGAGATAGATCCAGATAAGATTTAGTCTTTAGTTACTCATGTTCCATGTATCCAATCTTTGCATTTTTAAGTAGCAAAGTAAAAGACTCAATCTGATGATCTTTCTTGTTTTCTTGTCAATCTTGTTTTTTTCTCTCCTTTCAATTTCATTTATCTAAATAAATGTCTGCACCTTTGAGTACCATTGATTCTGCACCCAGAGATCGTACACCAACAGCTAAATCTGTGTAGAAAGTAATACAATTTTGGAAACTGCTGAGTTGAATCATTGCAAGAATTTTATAGTCACAGATATATTTTTAGAATTTTTTTTTACTGTACATAATCTAGGAATTTGTGTGTACATAGTTTTTAATAGTTTGATGTACATAATACCAGCAGACGTTTCCATGTACAGCTTCATCATTTTCTTCCTGTTTTTCTTTACATGTGTTAACAGAATGTATTTAATTATACAGTGAGCATAATATTCATGTTGACAGTAAATGTAACATTTTAAAACAACAGTACATTTAAGAAAGGTTCGGTAACATATTGAGGAGTTAATTTCACAGTTTCTGTATTTCCACCTTTAGGTGCACCTAACTTATGAGCTTTATTTATGATATTTTGTATCTAGTTCCTAAAATAAAAATTTTAAGAAACTGTAGTTGCCGTTCTATATTTATAATAATTAAATCCATTATACAACATATCCACAGATATTTACATTAGTGTAAACCATGCATGGTATTCTTTCCTCTAGTTCACAATGTTGTTCTTCGTACTGTACTGTACAGCTTGCAGTGACATTAATATTGATGCATTTTTCACTTCCTTTTAAAGGATTCTCTTAAACATTTGTGTTATTTCTTCAGTTTGTGTGATGATGTGTCCAGTATCTTGGAGAGCACTTTCAAGTCTGACTCTTCCAGATCATTCTCAAGCAGATCAAGTTCTTTCAGATGGGATGGATGTGATTTCAGAGCTTCAGTCAATGCTGTCACTCCTTCATGTGTTACATTACACTTGGACAACCTGAAGAGAGCAGAGTGGATTTTCACAAATTGGAAAATGTAAACAAATAATGGTACAAACGGTTTAGTTTTTGTGGAAATCTGATTTGGTTTTACAATTTTTACCTCAGCTTCTGTAGTTTACAGTGAGGCTGCTGCAGTCCAGTACAGAGTTTCTTCACTCCTGAATCTTGTAGATCATTAGTGCTCAGATCCAGATCTGTGAGACTGCAGGTCTTTGAGCTGAGAGCTGAAGCCAGAGCAGTGCAGCTGCTCTCAGTGATTCCACATTTGTCCAACCTGAGACAGAAATGAATTTGTAACATATGATTCATTTTCCAACTTTATCAAAAACTATATTTCTATATCTTACCTCAATGTTTCCAGTCTACAATTTGGATGCTGAAGAACAGCGGAAAGCAGCTCTGCTCCCTGATCTCCGGGTCTGTTGTTGCCCAAGTCCAGTTCTCTCAGATGAGAGTTTGACCTCAGAACTGAAGCCAGAGATCCAAAGCCTTCTGTTTTGATTTTGCAAGTTGAAAGTCTACAATAAGTCAAAAATGTAAAGTTCTTAATTATACAAATTATAGTACATAACATCACTTTAAATGAATTGTTAACCCAAAATAAAGAAATCTGAAATTTGCTCATTAATGTTTTTTTCATTCAACTTTGATTTAAATGCCAACCTCCAAACAGTATCATAACAAGATTCCACATTTAAATTTTAAACTGAAATGTGTTTTTAGAACAGATGTTACAACAAAATTCACAAAACATTTTTTTCTGGTTCTCAGGAGGAATTAATTCTTAATTCGTTGCGATTTGTCACTTGACATGTTGGCATCAATTGCGTCGAATAGTAGCACCCTTTTTTAACGGATGAGATTGTGTTTTATATTTTGAGAACGGTAATTAATCAATAATTGCTTTGATTTCACCTTGTTCCTCACATAAAGTTATCGTATGGCTTCAGGAGACTTAAAATATTGCCTAGTATTCATATGGAGTGCAATTATGAAAAAAAGTTTTTGTGCCTGTCATTTAAAATAAACTAATTGTTATTTGGAAATTCTCCTCATAGGGGCAAGTAAATCATTTCCATTTTTGATTCGAGTGAATTATTACTTTAAAGTCAACATGGATTCAAAAGTCACATATTTTTTTCTCATAATTCTTCATCAACTCATGACTAATTGACTAATTATGACTAATTAATTTTCTTATAACTCACTTTAGTGTTTTCAGTGCACAGTGAACTTTCTCCACAGCAGCACAGAGATGTTTCACTCCAGAGTCTCCAATGTTGTTCCAGCTCAGGTCCAGCACTTTCAGATGAGAAGGGTTTAAACTCAGAGCTTTGCTCAGATAAACACAGCCTGTTTCTGTTACTCCACAGTTCTTCAGACTACAAAGAGGAGAGTACATATTCAGCAGTCTAATTACACTTATAAATCTGAATATACAATATCTGAAGCTTAAAGAAGAAACCTACTTCAGTGATTCCAGCCTACACTTTGTGTCCTCTAGTCCAGCAGTAGGAAGAACGATAAAATCAAGATCAGGTCTACAGACATCAGAACCCAGAATCCTCCTGACAATGGATTTATATATTTGATTAAACTTTTACAAGTAAAAAGGGCTTATATAGACATGTTGTTTTTGTTTTGCTTTACTGAACACACATACAGTATTTTTTTTAAGTCGTAGTCTGATTTTTTCAATCCAATACAGAGTATTTCTACTCCTGAGTCCTGCAGGTTGTTGTGGCTCAGGTCCAGCTCTCTGAGATTGGATATTGATGGAAGAACAGCAGAAAGCACAGCGCATCCTATTTCTGTGATATTACAGTCATGCATCCTGCCAACACAAGTATATTATTAGCATAAGCTATTTATATGTTATTTACTGTTTAAATAGTGGTAAATACTGTTGCACTAAGTATAAATAGCAACTAATATAATCTTATTTCTGCTAAGTGCAAATAGTGATAGATGATATTTAGTGTAAACAGAAGTAATCGTAGTAGTAGTTGACTAGTTGCACAAATTTTAAATGGAAACAGATTTTTATTTATTTAACTTCATATCATTGACTTCATGTAAGTAAGCAACTGAATGTTCTCACCAGATCTTTTTTGAAAGCTTGATAACAGGAAGCAGCCAGAACAGAGTTGCGTCTGATCTTCTATATTTACAAAGTTCAAAATCCTCAAACTTCTCATTTGATGTCATTAAGATGTACACCAGAGCCGACCAGAGATCTGGGGACAGAGCTTCGCTGTTCAGCTTTCCAGAAGTCAGGTAGCTTTGGATTTCATTAATGAGGGAATGATCATTGAGTTCATTCAGACAGTGGAACAAAATAAGAGCCATTTCTGAGCAAGGGATTGTTTTTATCTTTTGCTTGAGATAATCAATAGTTTTCTCTGTTTCCAGGGAGCTGTCTGTCTTCTTTACCAAAAGCCCTTTTAATAGACTGTGATTTGACTCCAGAGAAAGTCCAATCAGGAATCTAAGGAAAAGATCAAGATACCCATTCATACTTTTTAAATTTTTTTCAACTGCACACTTGTGTAAACTCAACATTGTCACCGGCATTCCAGAGTCATGTGCTTCAAGCACGTTTATTCTGCTGTTGTGGAAGGAGAGGTGCACATATAGAGCTGCTAGATGTTCCTGAATGCTCAGATGAACAAAGCAGAAGACCTTCCCCTGATACAAACCAAACTCCTCTCTGAAGATCTGAGTGCACAATCCTGAGTACACTGATGCTTCTGTCACATCAATGCCACAATCTCTCAGGTCTTCCTCATAGAAGATCAGGTTGCCTCTATCCAGCTGCTCATATGCCAGTTTCCCTAGTTTGAAAATCATTTCTTTGTCAGAGTCCTTGTTCTTCTTGTACTTTGTGTCTTTAATATTAATCTGTGCCATCAGGAAGTGTGTGTACATCTGAGTAAGAGTCTTGGGAATCTCTCCACTCTCTGCTCGACTCAACATCTTCTCCAGAACAGCGGCTGAGATCCAGCAGAACACTGGGATGTGGCACATGATGAAGAGGCTCCTTGATGACTTCAGGTGTGAGATGATTGTATTGGCCAGACTCTGATCACTGACTCTCTTCCTGAAGTATTCCTCCTTCTGTGGCTCATTGAAGCCTCGTACCTCTGTCACTCGATGGACACACTCAGAGGGGACGAGATCAGCTGCTGCTGGTCTGGAGGTGATCCAGATGAGAGCAGAGGGAAGCAGATTCCCCACAATGAGGTTCGTCAACAGCACGTGCACTGATGCTGATTCACTTACATCACACAACCTCACATTACTCTGAAAATCTAGAGACAGACGACACTCATCCAGACCATCAAAGATGAACAACACTTTATATTCATCACTGGATATCTCCATTTCTTTTGTTTCAGGGAAAAAGACCTGAATGAGATCTGAAAGACTGAGTGTTTTGTTCTTCATCAGATTGATCTCTCTGAAAGGAAGAGGAAATATGAGCTGGACGTCCTGATTCTCTTTCCCTTCAGCCCAGTCCAGGATGAACTTCTGCACAGAGACTGTTTTTCCAATGCCAGCGACTCCCTTTGTCAGCACAGTTCTGATGGGTTTGTCTTGTCCAGGTAAAGCTCTAAAAATATCATTGCATTTGATTGGTATCGTTGCTCCTGCAGCAGCCTTCAAAGTTTTTTCTATTCTTTTAATTTCATGTTCATCACTGATCTCTCCATTCCCTCCCTCTGTGATGTAGAGCTCTGTGTAAATCTCGTTCAGGAGTGTTGAGTTTCCCTGCTTTGCAAATCCTTCAAAAATGTACAGATGCTTGTTTTTTATTTCCAATCTTAATCTTTGAATCTTGACTTCAGCTGTTTCTGAATCAAATCTGTTGAAAACATGTTTATTAGTAGCAAGAAATGTAGACAGTTTAGGCACTATAAATGAGTCTTGATGGTTTTAACCTACTGATATTCCATGAATCTTCCAGGAGAGCTACCAGTCTTCTCTGCATCTTGACATGATTTTCTGTGTAAATCCCTTATAGACAAAACAATAGTTTTATATTCAATACTTTCATCTTCACAGTTCTGAGTTAATGCTAGCCAGCTTGTGAATTTACCAGAAACATTTTTATATCTCACCAACATTCTTATCTTGTCTTCCTCATTCTCTTTTTTCACTGCCCTGTTGATCTTTGCTGGCCTTTGTTTATCTGTATCTTTTGTATCTTTCTTGTCATTCAACAAGCAATTAAGAGGAAGTGAAATTATCCAGCCACACTAAACTTTTGTCTTCTCATCTGTCATCAATGCAAAGTATTCCAATACTTTTATTGTTTGTCCTAAAATTATAGATACTTTTTGTTTTCACTATTTATAATACACTTTACTAAAGTAAAATAAATGAGTACTTATAATAGAATGTTTCCTTAGTTTCAGTGGAAGTGATTTTTTCAGATAAATTGTCATTTGCATTGAATGATCGCTCTTCATAGAACACTTGGAGAAGATTAATCTGATGGGGGCTACAACCCTTTGATGGGCCCCGGACATTCACAAAAAAAAATAGATGCAGCAGTGGAATTTAAACTTCTTTTTTTTTTTTACTTGAGTGCTGCGTTTCTGGAATGCTGTGTCATGCTCAGACACTGCAAAAGATGCAAGTGCAAAGGTAGGGCAGTGAGGTGCAAAAGTGCGTGAAAAACTACCTTTTTTCCATCGGAATTGATCCATTTTGAAGTTGAATTGGCATTTGCATTGACCGGTTACTCTTCATGGACAAAACACTAGGGGTAGATGAGTATGATCTCTCCTGCTGAAGACTGACAGTGAAAATAAAAGACATTTGTTGATTTAAGAAATTTAGTTTAGTTTTGGAGAAGGTTAACAATAAATCACTGAGGAGAGAAAGTGTTCTAAATATTACAATCTACATCATCCTTATGAATGTCACCACATCACTGCACTTCTGAATATCTTTAGCTTAAATAAGGCTATATTCACACTGCAAGCTGTGCTTAGTTTCAATTTATTGCTCAGATTTTTTGAATGGTTGTTTACATTAGCATTTATAAATGTGGCCAATATCAGATTCTAGTGTGAACGAATGACGGTTCTAACAGACCCACAAATGCAAAAGAAAGATAAAAAGACAGCATGAAGCGCTGTCATATGAAAGTAAACACAAAGCCAGTGTAGTAAGCGTTTAGAAGTTCATTTATAAGTTGAAGTGCTACGGAAGCAAGCTAATTCATGAGCAGGTGATAAGGAAGATGATGTCAGCACCTGCGGGGCATGGGGGTCCAGTCACAGGACATTCACACACACACACACACACACACACACACACACACACACACACACACAAAATGACATTCACAAATCACACAGAACGTGTTTTTGCTTTGAGAAACGCAAGATGTGAGAGTGAAATTTGGAAAAAAGTTTGGACTTGATTGCTGTGTTTCTGGAACGCTATTTCATGTTCAGACACTGCAAAAGACACGAACGCAAAGGTAGAGCAGTGGAGTGGAAAAGTGGTTAACTTAATGTTCTAAAATAGCACCAGGGAAAGTAACTTGGGAAAGTAACTTTAACTTGTCATATTTTCCTGCTGTGTGAACTATGTGAAGTTATTTCCATTACCTTTTTTCCATCAGATCTGATCCATTTTGCAGTCGAATTGGCATTTGCATTGACCGGTCACTCTTCATGGACAAAATACTAGGGGCAGATGAGTCCGATCTCTCCTTCAAACTACAACAGGAAACATAATTTTATGTTATGCTATACCTTGTGTTTATAACACATGTGCTAGTAAAAAACCTGTAAAATTCATTGCATTTCTGTTATAAATAGAAAGTGGATCATTGAAGTAACATTGGATCACATATTCACTGTAATTATAATTAAAAAAGATGTTAATTTGATGACCACTGAAATGATAGAAAAGGGAATACCTTAGATGTGGTAGATGTATTTCATTTCTTAGCTGAATAGGCATTTTCATTGATCGGTCACTCTTAAACGACAAAACACTGGGCGCAGGTGAATCTGATCTCTCCTGATCAACTCTGTCAGATAAAACATTTTCAGAATTATTTATAATATTCTATACCAGATTAAAAGTCAGTGGAACTGGAAATTGCATGTCATTGTTACAGTTTTTGCAATGTATTCACATCTATTCTATAGCAAATGTATACTGTATATGACGGCAATTCAAAATTTACCCATGATAAGAAGAAGAATCTTTGTCTTTTAACTGATCCATCACTCTTTATGGACACACTAGGTTCTTTTGGCACACAGACATTTTTTTTTCTTCGTTAGGCAAAGACTCCTTTTATTATTGAGTATTTTTTCTTTTACATGGAGAGCTGGAAATGTGAAAGAGAAACAGATCATGCATGTAAACTATCTGGTTTTACTAGTTTTTCCTGATGCACCTGAGGGTGTAATCTAAGTGAACTGCTTTTAAAAAACATTATAAAGCATTAAATAACTGACATTGACTAATCACATATATTTTGTGTCATACAGTATGATGCCTATAGCTCAGCTGAGGAATCATTAAGATTACAATGTATTTTAGTAACTAACATTATAAAAACATTCAGCAGATATGATTGAAAAATTAATATTTCTCTAAATCATCAGGTGTAGCTCAAACTCAAGGATTCATCTTGCCTGTGATATAAAGATGTATATTGAGATGCACTTACCATGTGTCTTCTGAATTTTCGCCAGTCCACATAAATCCGTTGAACTGAATGTTTTCTGTTCTCTCCACAGTTAAAGTACCTGCTCCTCGGTAGTGTTGTGAGAGAGTCATGGCGTTAAGGAAGTTGGCAATGGTTTAGTCTGTCACACCCATGGTAAATGGTAAATGGACTGCATTTATATAGCGCTTTCAACAGACCACATGGCCATCCAAAGCGCTTTACAATTTGCCTCACATTCACCCATTCACACACACATTCACACACCGACTGCGGTGTCTGCCATTCAAGGCGCCATCCAGCTCGTCGGGAGCAGGTGGGGTTAGGTGTCTTGCTCAAGGACACCTCGACACTTGGTCAGGTGGAGCCGGGGATCGAACCACCAACCTTCCGGTTTGTAGACAACCTACATGAACCACTGAGCCACTGCCGCACCCATAAACCATCTGATGCATATTGCACATTGCACAACTGGATGGCACTTTCTAGTTCAGCTTTTTAAAGAAAGCATAAAGATTATTAACCTAATGTTTTAATTCTGCAAATAATAATATATAATCTTTCTAGTGGTACTTACCTTGTGTTTCCAGATTTCCACTTGCTAGTCCTCGCATTAAGGAAGTTGGCAGTGGCCCATAGTCTCAGACTCAGGCGTCACACCCACTTACCGTCTGATTCTTGTTGTAAACAAAATGGAAAGCACTTTCTTGGTGTAACAAGTGCTAATCTAACTGGCTGGATTTGCAAACTTGAATTTGGGCACACCAGACTCATCGGTCTGCCTGCAAACAAAATCATGTTTGCATGGTACCAGATTTTGAGGATGAAATAAGCCCTGGATTTGGCAGTCCAGAAGGATATTTGGCGTTTTGTTTGAGGTACTCAGTAACAAGTAGACTAAGATGACCACGAGCAGAACAACCATTAAGTTTATGCATGTGTACTGTACATTTATTACATATGTATAACTCACACTTTACAATAAGGTCATATTAGTTGACGTTACAACTGTCATAGGTTGCTGCAGTACAACACACGATCAAACAAAGATGAAGGTAGAAGGTAATCTTAATAAACCAAAAGGGTAATAATCCACACAGAGAGAGAACAGCAACAAATACACACAATCAGCGTTTAAGACCCGAAAAACACTAATAGAACAGACAGGAACTTAAATACACAGACAAATTTGACGACGACATGATGACATAATCAATCACGAGGGAAAACTATGTCAAGGAACACATAAGGGAAGAAAACGAACTAAAAGTCCATGTGGTTTGACAACAAGCATATTCATAACCATAAAAATATATATTACATACTTAAAAAACTGTATAATCCTTTATAAAACCTGCTATCCGAACTCTCAGTCCATAGAAATTGTGATTTGTCTTTACTCTAAAGACATAGTCCATACAAAAATTTTAATTCTGTCATTATTCACATCATTTAACCAAACAGTTGCTGGTAGCATTTGACTTGCATAGTATGAAAGGAAAAAAAATCTTTAAGTCAATACCATCAGCTGTTTGGTTACCAACATTCTTCAACATATCTTCTTTTGTGCTCACCAAAACAACCACACAGGTTTGGAACAACATGAGAGTGAGTAAACAGAATGATGACAGAATTTTCATTTTGGGTGAACGATATATCTCTTTAGGTCAGATGGTATCACCGTATCATGCATGATAACTTCTCACAATGTTAAAAGCTTGAGTGCTTATTCCTAGAGTTATCTTAAGGATTACTGTTTTATAGTGTTTTTTCCAGTATAATGGCAAGCATATTCAAGTCTGATTCTTCCAGATCATTCTCAAGCAGATCGAGTTCCTTCAGGTGGAATGGATGTGATTTCAGAACTTCAGTCAATGCTGTCACTCCTTCATGTGTTACATTACACTTGGACAACCTGAAGAGAGCAGAGTGAATTTATAAGCAGAGATGGTTTTGCTATTATTTCATTTGATTTTAAATGGCTTTAGATCTAAGATTGCACTAAATAAGACATTTCCAGATTTTTACCTCAGCTTCTGTAGTTTACAGTGAGGCTGCTGCAGTCCAGCACAGAGCTTCTTCACTCCTGATTCTTGTAGATCATTAATGCTCAGATCCAGATGTGTCAGACTGCATGTCTTTAAGCTGAGAGCTGAAGCCAGAGCAGTGCAGCTTCTCTCAGTGATTCCACATTTGTCCAACCTGAGAAAAAAATAATCATAATATGTACTGTTCCAACTACGTGAAATATAAAATGTGCTCACAAGTTTTTATATAGTAACCTCAGTGTTTTCAGTCTACAGTTTGGATGCTGAAAAACAGCAGACAGCAGCTCTGCTCCCTGATCTCCGGGTCTGTTGTTGCTCAAGTCCAGTTCTCTCAGATGAGAGTTTGACCTCAGAACTGAAGCCAGAGATCCAAAGCCTTCTGGTTCAATTTTGCAACATGAAAGCCTATTGACAGAAATTCCAGTAAATTTGATTGATATGATACAGTGTCAGAAGAAAATTTCAAATTAGTATAATCAAGAAATCTTTAATGATAGTAAAAGATTAATGATTTAAATGTTTGCTTGTTTAATATTTGTTTAAATATTGGACATGGTGAGTACAGTAGTCACTTTACTTGTTTTCCAATTTCTATGATGTTTATGTCCTTTATGCTATGGCTTTTAACATTCAGTGGTAGCCCTTATAAAACAAAAACCCTTCACCATGAAGCAATATAATTTAATGGTCAATTTATTGTTTACTTAATCTAGCACAAGTATTCAGAATCATCTTGCCTGAGTGTCTCCAGTTTACAGTGAGGATGATGCAGTCCAACAGAGAACAGCATCACACCCGAGTCCTGGAGCTCATTCTCACTTAGAGAGAGCTCTTTCAGATTTGAAACTGTTTGTAGTATTTTAGCCAATGCTATACAACTTTTGTGTGTTATGTTACAGTTATTTAACCTGTTAAAACAATTAAAAGGCTCTTTAGTCATAAATAACTTTAAATTTATTTCATGATTAGCTAAATAAGCTCATAATTGTGTAATAACTCACTTTATTGTTTCCAATGCACAGTGTATTTTACCCACAGCAGCGCAGAGATGTTTCATTCCAGAGTCTCCAATGTTGTTCCAGCTCAGGTCCAAAACTTTCAGATGAGAAGGGTTTAAACTCAGAGCTTTGCTCAGGTAAACACAGCCTGCTTCTGTTACTCCACAGTTCTTAAGACTGCAGAGAGGAGAGGTAATACATTTGAGGTCTCAATCCAAAGACAAAAGCCTTGTTGCAAATTTGGCATGAAAAAGTCTATTTTAAAGACAGTTAACAGAACCTACTTCAAGGATTCCAGTCTACACTCCGTATCCTGTAGCCCTGCAGTGAGACATAGGAAAGCTTCATACTTGAGCTGATTATCTTGTTCATTTTGATGATTGAAGAGCCATTCCTCCCTTCTGAAGAGGCATAGAAATATTTCTTTAAATGTCTTCATAAAGTATGTACATAATGTATTTATAATATAATATTGTAATATTTAACAACTTTACTCCAAACAAACACACAGTTTTGGTTCATAGCATGAGTTTTTTACTCCTTTGCTGAGTATTTCTACCCCTGCGTCCTGCAGGGTGTTATTGCTCAGGTCCAGCTCTCTCACATTGGATAGTGATGAAAGAACCAAACACAGTGATACACATCCTTTGTTTGTGATATTACAGTCATGCAACCTGGAAGAGCAAGTAGACTGTCAATTTTTTATTCATTTATTGCCGTTTTATTATATATACATTTTCTGCTCTCACATGTATAGTTAATTCCAAAAGGTGCTCATCAAAGTCAAGTAATCACACCCATTCATTTCTGTTTATATGTAATTGATTTTGAATACGTCGTGTAAGTAGCTAAATGTTCTCACCAGATCTTTTTTGACATCTTGATCACAGGAAGCAGCCAATACAGAGCAGTGTCTGATCTTCCATAGTTACAAAGTTCGAAATCCTCAAACTTCTCATTTGATGTCATTAAGATGTACACCAGAGCCGACCAGAGATCTGGGGACAGAGCTTCGCTGTTCAGCTTTCCAGAAGTCAGGTAGCTTTGGATTTCAGTAATGAGGGAATGATCATTGAGTTCATTCAGACAGTGGAACAAAATAAGAGCCATTTCTGAGCAAAGGATTGTTTTTAGCTTCTGCTTGAGATAATCAATAGTTTTCTCTGTTTCCAGGGAGCTGTCTGTCTTCTTCACCAAAAGCCCTTTTAATAGACTGTGATTTGACTCCAGAGAAAGTCCAATCAGGAATCGAAGGAAAAGATCAAGATACCCATTCATACTTTTTAAATTTTTTTCAACTGCACACTTGTGTAAACTCAACATTGTCACCGGCATTCCAGATTCATGTGCTTCAAGCACGTTTATTCTGCTGTTGTGGAAGGAGAGGTGCACATATAGAGCTGCTAGATGTTCCTGAATGCTCAGATGAACAAAGCAGAAGACCTTCCCCTGATACAAACCAAACTCCTCTCTGAAGATCTGAGTGCACAATCCTGAGTACACTGATGCTTCTGTCACATCAATGCCACACTCTCTCAGGTCTTCCTCATAGAAGATCAGGTTGCCTCTATCCAGCTGCTCATATGCCAGTTTCCCTAGTTTGAAAATCATCTCTTTGTCTTTGCTCTTCTTCTCATTGTACTTTGTATCTTTGATGTTAATCTGTGCCATCAGGAAGTGTGTGTACATCTGAGTAAGAGTCTTGGGAATCTCTCCACTCTCTGCTCGACTCAACATCTTCTCCAGAACAGCGGCTGAGATCCAGCAGAACACTGGGATGTGGCACATGATGAAGAGGCTCCTTGATGACTTCAGATGTGAGATGATCCTATCGGCCAGACTCTGATCACTGACTCTCTTCCTGAAGTATTCCTCCTTCTGTGGATCATTGAAGCCTCGTACCTCTGTCACTCGATGGACACACTCAGAGGGGACGAGATCAGCTGCTGCTGGTCTGGACGTGATCCAGATGAGAGCAGAGGGAAGCAGATTCCCCACAATGAGGTTCGTCAGCAGCACGTCCACTGATGCTGATTCACTTACATCACACAACCTCACATCACTCTGAAAATCTAGAGACAGACGACACTCGTCCAGACCATCAAAGATGAACAAAACTTTATATTCATCACTGGATATTTCCATTTCTTTTGTTTCAGGGAAGAACATTTGAAGAAGATCTGAAAGACTGAGTGTTTTGTTCTTCATCAGATTGAGCTCTCTGAAAGGAAGAGGAAATATGAGCTGGATGTCCTGATTCTCTTTCCCTTCAGCCCAGTCCAGGATGAACTTCTGCACAGAGACTGTTTTTCCAATGCCAGCGACTCCCTTTGTCAGCACAGTTCTGATTGGTTTGTCTTGTCTAGGTAAAGCTCTAAAAATATCATTGCATTTGATTGGTATCGTTGCTCCTGCAGGAACCTTCAACGTTTTTTCTATTCTTTTAATTTCATGCTCGTAACTGATCTCTCCATTCCCTCCCTCTGTGATGTAGAGCTCTATATAGATGTCCTTCAGAAGTTTTGGATTTCCCTGCTTTGCAAATCCTTCAAAAATGTACAGTTGCTTCTTTTTTATTTCTTTTTTTAATCTATTAATCTTGATGTCAGGACTTTTTGAATCACATCTGTTGAAAACATGTTTTTCAGTAACTGAGAATATGCACACAGTACAGACATTATAAATAAGACTCTTGATGCATTGAACCTACTGATGAATGAATTCTCCAGGAAAGCTGCCAGTCTTCAGAGCATCCTGACATGATTTTGTTAGTGAATACCTTATAGACAAAATAATATTTTGTAATAAGCATTAAAATGTATAACCCGTGAGAATTAAGACTTTTGTCTGAGATTTGTATTAACTTTTGCGCACTATTTACCCTTCAGTTTGTTGAAGCAAAATAAATGAGTTCTTATAGTAGAATGTTACCTTAGTCCCAGTGGAGGTGGTTCATTCAGATGAATTGGCATTTGCATTGACCGGTCACTCTTCATAGACAAAACACTTGGGGAAGATGAGTTTGATCTCTCCTGGTGGAGACTGAAAGCAAAACTTACCATTGGTAGATTTGAATAAAGAAGAAATCTGGTATTTTAGTAAAGATTGCCTAAAAAGCATCGATGAGGGTCCGAATTTTTTTATCTGAATTTTTATAGCTGTTTTACTGCCCTGATGACCCACTGTTCTGTCTATCTTTATATTAAACAAGAAATTGTCATTACCCTTTTTCCATTGATCCATTTTTCAGATGAATTGGCATTTGCATTGAGCGGTCGCTCTTCATGGACAAAACACTAGGACTGGAAGAGTCTGATCTGTCGACCAAACTGTGAGAGGGAACACAATATTATTTTATGCTATATAATATAAATTAAGATTAAAAATGTTCAAAACACAACCATTTTCTTAAAATGTTTAACAGTAATGGTAATGATATAATTATGTTAATTTGACAATTTATTTGATAATTAAGCTTAAAACGATGTACAAATATACCTTAGATGTGGAAGATGTGTTGTATTTCTCAAGTAAACCGGCATTTGCATTGATCGGTTGCTCTTCATAGACAAAACACTGGGCTCAGGGGAATCTGATCCCTCCTGATCACAACTGTCAGAATCCACGTTGTGTTCTTTGTACCTATTGTTTTTTTATATTATAGATTTGTACTCCCAACATAATAAACGGGCAAAGAAAGCCTTTTGTTCTTCAGAACACTGCATGCTGCAAATGAGGAAGAGAAACATGATTAAGTATGTAATCTCTCTTTAAGATCAGGCTTCACTGGTTTTTGTTATTAGTGTTAGGCAGTAAAGTATAATGAAGACAAACCTTAAAATAATTTTCAACAATAATTGAAAAATATTACAAAGTAATACATACATGAAATCAAAATTAAATTGTATGTAACACATACAAATACAGTTTTTTTGTAACACCTAGAATTAATCATAGCTAATCTCCCACATTATAATAGTTTGTTGTGTCTGGTGTGATCCATCAGATGCTTTTCTTGGTCTGGGCAGTATAGTACTTACCATATGTCAACCAGTTTGATGATTTCTATTTTTCCACAGGCTATCTGTCCGACGCTTATATGTCGTCCTCAGTGTTGTTAGTGAATTTTTATGTCAAGGAAGTTGGTGAAGGCTAAGCCTCAGGCATTACGGACCGCCCACAGTATGCGCACTAACTGCCTTATCAGGGCAACATCTGTGAGAAAGGCCAAACAGGTATTTTTATCAGTTTGTTAACATCAGCTTGTTTAAAAATAGCACCAGGATACACAAAGGACAAAGCACAAAGGAACCAGACTCTTTGTCATATTGATATTCACATATGCAGTTGTATGTTTTGTCTTGTTTTCTGATTGTCAGCACCTATATTCTATTCTGTACTTGGAGACTTTTTCACCAAGAACAGAGCGGACAAGTGGAGATCGAGCTTTTGTTGCGATAGCTCCTAAACTCTGGAATGATCTGTGGAAAGCACTGCTGATAGATTGTTTTTTTAATTATTATTATTACATTCAAAACATAAGTAAAGATAATTCAGTATTTTTTTCTTTCTTCACATACAATACTCATCTTTGAACTGATGAAATCCAGAATATTAAGTGAATATCTTGTCTGTTTTCAAAGCAAATGAATGAGTGCAGGAGACATGTAATATACCACACAAATAATGCAGGGAAAAAATGTATGTGAACATGCAACATGAGTCAGTAATTTTAAGCTAAATATTGCTCCTGCAAAGCATTATCACTTTTCAGTTATTTGAGGTTAAAATACAGTTTATAAGCTTAATTGGATTGTTTTGTTACACATATTTTGCAGCACAGATTATAAAGAAAATAACAGAACAACAGGACTAACAACAAAAGTTTTAAGATTTTTATTTTCAATGCATTATTCAATAAAACAATAAAATCATCAAAGAACATGCATTTTTCATTGGTTTTTATATAAAAAATAAAAGGGGGATGGCTTCTAAATATGGAGACCCTCTGCACTGAACCAACTGGAGCATGTACTGGTGAGTGTACTGGTTTTCCTCTATGCTTTGCTCTAGCCTTCATTCTGGTTTTGATTTGTTTGTATTATTTTTATTTGCAACCAGTTTAAGAATTATCTTCCTAATTAAAGTTCTTAAAGATTTCTGTCCATTTTGTTTATTTTTATGATGTGTCCAGTATTATAGAGAGCATTTTTAAATCTGACTCTTCCAGATCATTCTCAGAAAGATCAAGTTCTTTCAGATGGGATGGATGTGATTTCAGAGCTTCAGTCAGTGCTGTCACTCCTTCATGTGTTACATTACACTTGGACAACCTGAAGAGAGCAGAGTGGATTTATAAGCACATGTTTGCTATTACTTCTTAGTTTAACAGTTTCTTAATGTATAGTTGCAAGTTTTCTAAAATAATATAAGAGTATAATATAATAATGTAACAGTTCTGCAGACTTTCACCTCAGCTCCTCTAGTTTACAGTGAGGATTCTGCAGTCCAGCAGAGAGCTTCTTCACTCCTGAGTCTTGAAGATCATTACTGCTCAGATCCAGATGTGTCAGACTGCAGGTCTCTGAGCTGAGAGCTGAAGCCAGAGCAGTGCAGCTTCTCTCAGTCATTCCACATTTGTCCAATCTGATCGTATCACAATTGAAAATGTGATATATTTTACTTATATTTTTACATAATTGCATGTTGTTATACTGACTATATTCAACATAACATGGTTCCTACACATTTTCCATCTCAAAATTCCATACTTTTCCAGACTCAAATTTCCACTTCTCAGTAGATTTTTGGACATATTAACATAAATGGTTCATAGAGCATTATATTTGTGATATTTGGGTCTTTATTTTTTCTCAGGGGTTTATTTATTGATTTTCTCCAAGTGACAACATACAGAGCCCCTAAAAAAAAACAGACTTTTGCACACACAAAACAAGAAACTATTGACATGCGTAGCTATTTTTTGTGTGCTTACGCATTACAGTTTCTAATTTTATATAATATAACCTATTTCCTTTGTGCGTCACTGCCATCTTACTATGAAGGAAATGAGAGCATGGATGCACATGAATTAATGGAGATATATTTGCTCAAAATTTGTCTTTTGTTAGTATAGTACCTCTAATATTAAGGCCTAATGTTCAATTTAACATCCTCTGTAGCAGCAGAGAAACAATGACAAGAAATGGGCTGATGGCACAATATACGGCTGTGTGCATTGTCCTTTTTGCCAAGTTCAAGGGTATATAAAATAGACTGGTACTGTAAAAAAGAAGTAAAAAATTTGGCTTTCTTTAGGGCAGTACATCATATTTCAAGGCATAATTAAATGCTTTAACGCATACACTGTGCCAGTCAAAAAACACAATGGCACAATAAATGGGTGGTGTTGGCGCAGTGGATAAGACACACGTCTTTGGCGTGAGAGACCCGGGTTCGAATCCACTGTGAGACACCAATGTGTTCCTGAGCAAGACACTTCACCCCTAGTTGCTCCAGAGGCGTGCGACCTCTGACATATATAGCAATTGTAAGTCGCTTTGGATAAAAGCGTCTGCTAAAAGAATAAATGTAAATGTAAATAAGTGGCTTAATAAATGCTTATAACCTGCATAATGAAAGATGCACCTTGAATTCATTCTGTCGTGTTTGACATTCACTAAACAGCTACCATGAAAACACGCTTCTTGTATGATGAATTTATTTTCATTAAATTCTTATTTTTCTATTATATAAAACTAAATAGGGGCAAAATTCTGGAAATGCAAATATTTTTCCATACTTTGCTTTCTTGTTTCCATACTTTTCCAGTCCTGGAAATGACTCAAATCAAATTCCATACTTTTCCAAACTGCGTAGGAACCCTGACATAATGCCACTTTGATGACACTTGTTATCAACTATAAAATATAAAATAGCATGATAACTCACTTTAGTGTTTTCAGTGCACAGTGAACTTTCTCCAGAGCAGCACAAAGATGTTTCACTCCAGAGTCTCCAATGTTGTTCCAGCTCAGGTCCAGCACTTTCAGATGAGAAGGGTTTAAACTCAGAGCTTTGCTCAGGTAAACACAGCCTGCTTCTGTTACTCCACAGTTCTTCAGACTACAAAGAGAATAGGTAATACATTTGATGTGTCACGATGTATACAGTATATATATTCATTTATAAATTTGCAAGAATTAATTACCATAATCTGACAGTGGCACCACACTAAAAAATTACTAGGGAGTCATTATTCTAAAATACGAAATTAATTTTTAACATATTACAGAATCGATTGATTGAACTTACTTCAGAGATTTCAGGCTACACTCTGTGTCCTGTAGTCCAGCAGTTCTGTGATGCAAATGTAAGTGAATTTCTTCATTTCCATGTTTATGATGATTATGGGAACCACAAGTTGATGCTAAAGCTTTGTTGTGTATCTTTCTTTCCATGTCCTTTATTCTGATATGAGAAAAATGTATTAAAATGTGTGAGAACACAGGTCTGACTACATGAGACTAAGTGATAGTCTTATCAGTCTTACTTTTCAGATTCAAATTAGACCAGTTTATGTTTTTATGTACCTAATTAAGTGATGACCAGTCTAGAAGAAAAAATAAATGGCTTGATTGTAAGACTAGTCTAAGGGTTTAATGCAACCAACCACAAAGAACTTACTTCATAGACTTTGTGCTGCAATCTCTGCCCTGTAGTCCAGCAGTTCTGTGATGGAAATGTAATTGACTTTCTTCATTCCCATGTTTATGCTGGCTATATGAGTGCATCTTTCTTTGCATTTCCCTTTTTCTAATAAGAAAAAGTATTTAATAAAGTACAGTATGATATGTAAAGTAATAATTTCTAGTATTTACTTTAAAAATTCTGCTCCGCGGGGTGATCTATTAACTCCGACACAGAGTATTTCTACTCCTGAGTCCTGCAGGTTGTTGTTGCTGAGGTCCAGCTCTCTCACATTGGATAATGATGTAAGAACCGTAGTCAGCAGTGCACAGCCTTTATATGTGAGATTACAGTCACTCAACCTGACAAAATAGTAAGAGTGTAATATAAATATTTTGAGCATGCTTGCATTTGATAAGATTTCAAAAAGAACTCAACGGGCCTTTGTGAATAACTTGATCACAGTATGCAGCCATTCTAAGATGTCATCTGATCTGCCATATTTTTGAAGTTCAAACTCTTCAGACCTCTCATCAGATGTCATTAATTTATACACCAAAGCTCGCCAGAGAGCTGGGGACATGTTTTGTTTTTCACAGCTTTGGGATTCATCGATCAGAGAATGGTCGTTTAGTTCATTTAAACAGTGGAACAGAAGGACACAATCATTTGGACACAACTGTTCTTTTAATTCTTGTTTGAGATACTCAATAGTTTTCTCTCTTTCCAGTGAGCTTTCTGTCTTTGTCACCAAAAGCCCTTCTAGAAGGCTGTGATTTGATTCCAGTGAAAGTCCCATGAGAAAGCGAAGGAAAAGATCAAGATGTCCGTTCCTACTCTTTAAGGCTTTTTCAACTGCACACTTGTGTAAACTCAACATTGTCACCGGCGTTCCAGAGTCATGTGCTTCAAGCACGTTTATTCTGCTGTTGTGGAAGGAGAGGTGCACATATAGAGCTGCTAGATGTTCCTGAATGCTCAGATGAACAAAGCTGAAGACTTTCCCATGATACAAGCCAAACTCCTCTCTGAAGATCTGAGTGCACAATCCTGAGTACACTGATGCTTCTGTCACATCAATGCCACAATCTCTCAGGTCTTCCTCATAGAAGATCAGGTTGCCTCTATCCAGCTGCTCATATGCCAGTTTCCCTAGTTTGAAAATCATCTCTTTGTCTTTGCTCTTCTTCTCATTGTACTTTGTATCTTTGATGTTAATCTGTGCCATCAGGAAGTGTGTGTACATCTGAGTAAGAGTCTTGGGAATCTCTCCACTCTCTGCTCGACTCAACATCTTCTCCAGAACAGCGGCTGAGATCCAGCAGAACACTGGGATGTGGCACATGATGAAGAGGCTCCTTGATGACTTCAGGTGTGAGATGATTGTATTGGCCAGACTCTGATCACTGACTCTCTTCCTGAAGTATTCCTCCTTCTGTGGATCATTGAAGCCTCGTACCTCTGTCACTCGATGGATGCACTCAGAGGGGACGAGATCAGCTGCTGCTGGTCTGGAGGTGATCCAGATGAGATTAGAGGGAAGCAGATTCCCCACAATGAGGTTCTTCATGAGCACATCCACTGATGTCTCTTTGGTCGCATCCTGTAGAGTCTCATTGGTGTGAAAGTTTAAGGGAAGACGGCACTCGTCCAGACCATCAAAAATGAAAACAACAGAGGAGTTTTGAATCAAATGTAAACTTATCTCTCTCATCAAGAAGGTTTGAAGAAGACTGACTAGACTGAACTTATTTTTTTTCCTTCATCAAATTGAGCTCTCTGAAAGGAAGAGGAAATATGAGCTGGACATCCTGATTCTCTTTCCCTTCAGCCCAGTCCAGGATGAACTTCTGCACAGAGACTGTTTTTCCAATGCCAGCAACTCCCTTTGTTAGCACAGTTCTGATGGGTTTGTCTTGTCCAGGTAAAGCTCTAAAGATGTCTCTACATTTGATTGGTATCGTTGCTCCTGCAGCAGTAAAGGTTTTTTCTATCCTAGTAAACTCATGTTTATTACTGATCCCTCCAGCTTCTTCTTCTATGATGTAGAGCTCAGTGTAGATTTGGTTCAAGAGTGTTGGGTTTCCCTGCTTTCCCAATCCTTCAAAAACATACTGATGTTTCTTTTTAATGTAAGATTTTAATCTTTGTTGGATCTCTCTATCGTGTATTTGCAGCTCATGCCTAGAAAGCAAAGCAAATAATAAAACCAAAAGACTTTGTCATTGTTAGAAAACACATCTGCTCTGTACAAAGTTAAATGTAATCTTAAATTTTTTTGAAAATATTCAAATAATATTAAGTTATGTCTTTTCAGATAATGAAGGCTGTGTCTTTTTTATTTTATCTCAGTTGGTTTTGTTACAACATTTATATAAAGTTACATTGACAATTACAATGGTGAAGGATGTCATACACATACATTTTTTTTTTTTAAATAGCCCAAATTTAAGTCCGCTGGTTTAAATATGTTGGATGAACTTTTTTTTTCCAGATGCCCTGCTGTCTATTCCTGAAACCCTGTATCTGGTGAGAGTTAACTGCAAATTATCTGCACTCACCAGAATCCTCTCAGATTTTGGAAGCAAAAACTGAAATCAAAGCTAACAGTTGAACTGTTGTGCTATAAAACCTTACCTCTGGTGTGGTGGATTTTTTTCATCTCTCAAATGAATTTTTGTTGAATGGGTATCAGGTGAATGTGATTTCTCCAGTGAACTTAAAAAACCGACAACAATATTAACTCTCAGATTTTGAAGTTATCATCTCTATTACTTAGATGCATGTCGTAAAAAAAAAATTCTCAAATTATAAACACATTCTCAATAGTGCACCAATTTGTAAATAATTAAAACAAAACCAAATGCTTCATTCAAAACCAAACTTTTGCCTCATTTTCACACAATTACGTTACTGCTTTGGGGACAGTGTGTTATTTGAGTTCATGTTATGTTTGTATTCAGTGTTATTTTTGCTGAATGAGAATGTAGTTAAACCTGTGCTTAATAGAGACAGCTCTGTGTGAAGTTCTGCTTGGGGTGGGGGGTTTGAAATACGTCTTTGACATGAAGTGAAGAAGTAGTTTGAGATTCATAGAATCTGTTTTAGTGAGTAAGAAACTGAGGAAAATCTGAATTTATCGCTATATGGCTACAATTATCACAGCTATGCTACATGCAAACAAAAAGATACATAGATTTACCTTTGATCAGATACAGATTCTCCATCTTTTAACTGAATTGGCATTTTCATCGACTTGTCACTTTTCAGGGACCAAACACTGGGATCAGATGAATGTGATCTCTCCAGAAAACTGAAAAGCAACAAAATCCATCTCACCATAGTTGATCATTGAAACTTACGGAGCCCCGCACATGACACGCAGGAACAAATATAAGGCTAAATCGTGTGCACGATTTACTAATTCGTTCCCTCAATGTACTAAAACTATAGCGTTCCCTTGATTTATTATTGCATTCACTTGATTTAGAGATTGTGTGCACGATTTACTAATTCGTTCCCTCGATTTGCTAAAGCGTGCGCACGATTTATTTATTTTTTCTTGTATGTCATGTGCGTGGCTCCATAGAAACTGATGTCTTAAAGATTTAAGAAAATACATATTTTGCAAGCACTTCTTTTTGTTTTATTACTTCACAATAGCAAGAAAATCATAGTTAATGTATCCCATGTGACATAAAACATATTATTCTGTATTTACCTTTGATCAGATACAGATTCTCCATCTTTTAACTGAATTGGCTATATAAATAAATGAACTGCATATAAATAAATAAATAAAACCATATGCATCTCATCATTAGATAACAATGATTATGTTCTTGCAAGTAAAAGCTAGTGACAATGAGATTTGTTAAGGACAATACTTTACAGGACAGAAATACAACACAATACTACATTTTAGTTTTAGCTGCCTCACAAAAGTGCTATAAACTTCAAAGCTATGCAACAAAAACTAAAAGAATTGTATATTTACCTTTGATCAAACAAATATTCTCCATTTTTTAACTGAATTGGCATTTTCATTGATTTGTCACTTTTCATGGACAAAACACTGGGAACGGGTGAATCTGATCTCTCCTCAGGGCTGAAAAAGCAACGTAATAAAAGATTATGTTCTAGAAAATATAATAGTGGGTTTCATTCATCTTTTAAAAATAATATTTTCATCTTGCTAAAACATTATCTACAACATTAACTGGATTCACCTTAGATAATCTTCAGCTTTTAACTGAATTGGCATTTTCATTGATTTGTCACTCTTCATGGATAAAACACTAAAGACAGGTGAATGTGGTCTCTCCTGCTGAACGCTGTCAGATACAACACAATCCATCTTCATAGTTCAAAGCAATTCAACATCGCTTTCAATCAGATTATATTAAGAGGGTCAGTGGCTTTTGTAATAACAGTTTTTTAATTTAATTAGATATGGTAGGTTATAAGCGTTATGTTTTAAGCTCTTACTTTAAACCGTGTTGGTTTTAATTCAGTTTGCTTTGATCTGTACAATTCTGATACATCTACAAACACAACATTTGACTTACCTTTTCTCTCCATCGCTAATGTTGTGATAATCAGCGTCTTTTTCAGCATTCATGGTTCTTGTCTTTTCATAACTTCTGAAGAAATGTATTCTGAATTCTGTGTCTTGTAATGAAAGGCTAAAGAACAGGGAATGAGGAAGAAAAACAAAGCACAGGGTTGAAGCTTTCTTCAGAAACTGGTTTGACTGGTTCTTGGTAAAGTATCTTCTGGTTTATTTTTATATAGTTCACATACTTTCACATTTAATAAAAGACTTAACTGTTAGCAGTGTCTGACTAAATGTAAATACACACATTTTGTGATAAATTAAGACAATGCATTGTAGTGGAAAGCATAGTGTGCATATTTTCTTGCTTTTTGCAATACTTAAACTTTCAATTACATTCTGCAAATAATATAACTTAAGTGTCATGTGTCCTTACTGTTTAATTCAAAAGGATTTATCTTGCCTAGTGTAATCTTCTGCTCTCAGTCTGTGCATTTGTTCTTATAAATATTTTTTAAACCTTGAACCACATTGACAAGATGAATTTGCACCAAAAAACTGTAAAGTCTGACTGAGAACCACCGCTTTAAAACATGAAGGCAATCAAGTACATACATGTGGGGACTGCAGCATTAAGTTAGTTTTTGTATTTGAAAACTGACGTATTGTTACTGTCTTTACATGTGTAAACATAATGGCTGACTTGATGACATAAAAACAAAGCCGTTTCCTCATTAAAGTCTAGATAGATCAGATTTAATTTTATCATAAAAGATGATCAGCCAAACTACAATAAGAGTTTAAGTTCTAGATAAAGGGTATAATCATGTGAATCTTAGGAGGAAATCTATTTTGGTCAGTTGTTTTTGGAACATTTTTATGTATTTTAGTTTTTTAATCTTGTGTAAACATTGTGATGCAACTTATCTTGTGACCAATGGTGGCGCTGTTTCACACTTCATGGTTAAAAAAGATTCTCCACTTGAGTTCAGCTTAAAAAGATAAACATGTCGACGGTTTTACATCTGTATGGTATTGTATTTACAATTAAGTATTCCGGTCTGTAACTCACTACATCAACGATGGCACTGTGTTTGCGTTTGAAAAGCGTGCAAAAATCTCTAGTTCGTTTAATTTTAAACATGAGCTTGATAAATTACATAAATGCAGTCGATGAAGGAAAAAAAAGGAGTGCTTCACAGAAGTTTATTCAGGTATGAGGCGTAAACAATTTTTGTTTATATCAGTTATGATAAGTTTTGAATATAGTGAAGCAAAAATGTTATGTACGATTTATCAAAAACACATGGCTAATTTGATTAAGAAAGTCACACATTTCTCTTGTCTGAAATCATATTTGTGTAGAAAGCCTGTTTCTGCCACTGAATAAAAAATAAAAAAGGTTATTGGGACTTTATCTCAAATTCTGACTTTATTTCTCAGAATTACAAGTTTGTATGAAGCAACTGTGAGAGAAAAAAAGTCAGCATTGTGAGATAAAAAGTTGCAATTCCTGAGAAATAAAGTCAGAATTGCCTGATATAAACTTGCAATTGTGAGAAAAAAGTCAGAATTCTGACTTTATAAATCGCAATTGTGACTTTTTATCTCACAGTTCTGACATTATTCAATTTCGAGTTTGTATCACACAATGAAAAAAAAATCAGAAATGTGAGACAAAGAGTCTGTTTTTTTTTTGTGGCGGAAACGGGCTTCCATAGATCTGACCCTCAAGCTTCTAACACATTCATTTGTTTATGTTCACCTTTATGTAAATTATATGACTCTCACCAGTTTTCTAGATTATAGACTCTGTTTTTACTCTTTTTTTGGTCAATCAGTTTGCCGCATATCTGACTGATCCTACTTTGAATTATAAACAGCAGTCGGGGTTCATACACTTGTACAGTGAGTTTATTGCACTGCATTTATCAGATGTTCACATTCATCAGCCTGCATGATGACAGAAGCATGAGATCATCTCAGTGATGTAATAATTCTCTCAGATTTACCCAGCATGCAAATGCAAATAAGCTTTTAGTAAAGGTGTGTCATGAATATGCAAATTAATTTCTGGAAAGAGTGATTGATTATTATTATTTTTTGTATGCGGGTCTATAAATCACTTGAAAAACTTGTGCATACCTCAACAAAAGGCATTCAAATTAGACTACGTTGTTCAGATTATATTTGCCCAACAAATATTTAAATAAATATGCAAAATATATATTTCTATTATTTAATTACAGAAATGTACAGTAATTTATTAGGATTTGTAAAAAGTACAGCTATACATTTTATAGGCTATATTTTAAAGTGAACATCAGTGGGCTCAAATTATAACTTCAGGTTTTTTTTCTACTTTCAGTGAAATGTATAAACCTCAATCAAAACCTAGATAAAGAAGACACATTTGTGGGCTTTGATATGTCCTCCTGAATCTCTCCTCAGGTCACTGCAGCACCCTGCGGTTCTGTTCTCCCTGCAGAAGCGTAATCCTGTTAGAAGCGTCGAGCAGTCAGGCGTACTGGAATGTGCCGTGACAAGGAGAGGTTGAGTGAGTGAAACAGGTAATATGATGAACATTTGCATAATCTATAAATGTGATGAACAGCAGGTGCATTCATTACAAATAGTAAGCGCAACCAAAATGAGTGACAATATTTCTGTACATGCGAGCAGATGTGACTATGTCCACATTCAATATTTGCAGGATGCAACTTTTATTACACCAAAGAATCAATATACAAATAAATCAGTAGGCATCTTCACAGCCAGAATAGGAAATGAGCTTGAATTAAGTTTGTAGTGGTGGATTTATAGGTTTTTAATGTATGTCAGAGATATATATCATAAAAAATATATATTTTTTAACTCAGTATTTTTGTCTTGTTTTCCAATAACTGAAGAATTTACTTGAGATAAAAAAAATTATAATGAGATATTAAGTTGTGTTTTTAAGAGTAATTAATTTAGGTTTATGTATAAAACAAGAAAAAATACTATTGGCCTGTGGCATCAGACAAATAAACAAATTTCACTTTGAATTAAACCCCACTCGCAAATATATATATATATATATATATATATATATATATATATTATTGTTATTTTTAGCATGAACCTCATTAATTTTTTTCTGTAAACAATGTCATCTCATGCTTTTTCCTTAAGTAAATTTAGCTTGTTTCATGCATGTTTGCATATTATTGCTGGAAAACAAGACAAAAACACTGATTATTTCATTGCAGTGTTCTCTCTGTAGTTCAAAACGTTAAGCAGCATTTGCAAACCTTCTTACTTCAGTTGGCAACTTGATTTTATCCATCAGAAATTTATTGAATGGTGACGTCTCTATGTGATACAGGATTAAATAAAATGCATTTGAAATTATGAAAATAAAAAGAAAAGGAAAAGCGTAGCAAGCTTCATTACATTTTGATGTGACACATTATGAGGACAAACATGAACAGAAATGTTGATTTCACACTTTGCTAAAGGCATATAGGTATCTATAGATACAGAAATTAATTGTTTGTTTTTAATGACACACACATACATACACACTGGTTTGCTCTGTTGCTGCCAGCACGACCTGCTGATTTTCAGTGGTCACATGCAAAATGTGTTGATTAGAGAAGAGCGGAGACTGCCAGATAGACCACTGTGACACACACTAACCTTTTTACAGTTTAGAATATAGTTACTGTATTTTTGGTTCTGGTTCTTCTAATCTCTCCTATATCTAACCTATATCGACCTTTGACTCTCCAAGGAAACTCAGTTTAAATGTAAAACCAGTGAGTGTTAGTAGCCTCAGACGGCAAACCTAGGACTGTAACATAAAAATGACAAGACTTTCAAATCCCTGAGTTGATGTATTGGAGCTTAAAACGCATTTTCCGGGAGTCAATGTGTACTTTTTATCGGTCCGCCAGGAAATAAAGACATGTTTAGAGGTACTACAAAGAAGAACTCAGAGCTAGATTAAAGTTTAAGCAAAGGTTTGTACCATTACCATTTTTAAAGAAAGTTTTATTTGAAATAAATAAATGAATCCTTAGAAGCCTCTTAATGTATTTGTATTAAGCTACACTTAAAATTTTGTTGTATTAGATAACAAAATATCAAATATTGTGGCATATATTGCAAAAAAAGTAAACTTTACTTGCAAAATATTTTACAAAACATCTAAAACCATAGTCCTCCTATTTCAGAGCAACCAACACATATATAAAAACTTACCCGTGGTCACTGACTTTACGTGGTGTCAAATGGCTGTTTTCTGTCTAAATTGTCAGTGCCTGTTGTTGAAAGTATTGCTACATGAAACAAGGTAAGCACATGGTGGTCTGTTTATGAATATTGACTGTTTATGAATTGCTCAGCTTTCTTAAATGTTTTAAAAAGTCCATGTAATCCATTTTTATGAATACAAAGCACTGTACTTTGAGAGAGTGTGAGAGCGAGAGAAAGACATTTCAGACTGGTGTCCCTCATCAATTTCCTCTCTAATCCCTCCATGATTCTCCCAGAGTCATAAAATATCAGTCGAGACTGCTTTTCCTCCTCTTCTGGAGAAATTCCAGAGGGACTTTTGTGAGAGAGGGATTTGGGAAGATTAAGGAGTAGTATGTAAATGACATGAGAGGGAAGGATTTAGGAAGAAGGGCCATCACATTCCAGAAGCAGACTGAGATGAGGAGACGGGGAATAGATCCGGGGAATTTCCCTTGGTGTTCTTTTGCTATGGAGAGTGTGCACTGTGACAATTTGACATTTCGTGTAAGAGTGGTCAGGTTATAGGACGCGAGAGCAATGGTGACCACAGCAGATCTCGGAGCTAGATGACCACTTGAGGACAGTGTAGCAGGGAAGATGTGTTTAGCACCAAATTCAACACAATTATGGACTATTATACAAACCAGCTGTTCAGAATCTCAACATGTTGCCTTTTTTGGTTAACCTGCTGAAAGTTTTTGATCAGACCTTGAATACAAGCACCAGTGAAACACTGAAAAATATTTGAAAAATATTAGAAAATTTGAAAAACTGTTTTGTCTGAATGTCTGGAACATTTCTCTCCAAATGGTCCTTACTGTAATGCTATATATATATATATATATATATATATATATATATATATATATATATATTAATGTGGTAACTTAAATTTTAAAATAACACATTGTGGTAGTATGTATGGTTCTTCCTTTAATTTGTAAATTCTTATATTGTATATGTTTATACATATTAAATGCAAAAAATTATAATAATTGTAATGACAGTTATGCTCCCTGTTTTCATTACTGTAATTCAATTCTTATTAGTTTAAAGAGAAGAAACTATGGTACATTCTGTATAATGTGCATATTTAAATTCTTTAAAGAAAATTATTTTAATTACAGTTATGCACATTATTCCTGGTCATTACCATAATTCAAAAATGTCATTCACATTATTTTAATACAAAAAGTAACATTTAAATTTTTTACTTTTACACTTTTACATTGTGGTAGTATTTATGGTAATTACTGTAATGTATACTGATTTAAATTCTTAAAATCATTGTATAATATAGTATTTTACTCTATTATAGTTACAATGAATGATGTAAATATTAATTATTATTTATTTTTGGATTTTGTAGCTTATGTAAATATAAATATTAAGACCAATGATCAACCAAATTCACTCCCTCAAAGCACATGTTGGGAACCTCTCTGGCTCTTTCTTCTCCTCATCTCTCTCTTTCTTTTTTTCCTCTCCTAATTTCTCTCTTTCTTCACAGTATAGAGTTTTAATCAGCCCCAGCTGTATGATATTGCACGGTCAATTAAAGAAAACCATTTGGCTCAGTCTAAAATGAGAAGACCACATATACCGTTTTCTCTCTTTCACACACATTTTACTCCAGATTTCAAATGTAACTTTCCTTTTTTAAATTTCTTTATGTAAACATGTGTCTAACAAGATTCAGATAATTAACACATATTACTTACATGTTCTCTGTTGCAGACGCAGTGCAAATGAATGCAGAAACAAAGCGAGATACTAGCCCATGAAAAATCTACACGTCACCATCTCGCTCAACTCAAAGCAAAAGTTCAACATCCCCGAGAAACAGTGCAACTGTCCCAGACACGTGAATACTGCCGTCTGATGAAAGACCTCATTTAGGAGGCAAGACCTTTGCAGTTCCTGTTGATAGTGGATCACAGCTGGAGGTCAAAGGTCATCTGTATGTGTGTGTATCTGTGTCAACTAACACTCTGACAAACTGGTCTTCATTTTTCATTCTGTCCAACATCCCTGATTATACTATAAACAGACCTTTTTACAGGAGAGCTAAAGAAAGAGAGATTTACTGATTTTTATTAACATTATTTTCATCCTTTCGATAATGGGATTATTTATGCTTTTCCGTGCATGTTTGTGACAAGTTACTGATAATTATGTCCTAGCAACATAAATGACAAAAAGTAACCTGTCACAAAAATATGAATATACATAGTTTCTGCGGGTCTCAAATTTTGTTGTATAAAATTTAAGGCCACAACAAGTTTTACATGGTACAAGAAAGACTTAATTATGAGAGGTCTTAAATGTTACGGATGGAAAGACAAGAATTGTGGATTTATGATTAAACTTCAAAAGGCTATGATTTAATTTAATAAATATGAGCACTGCAATTTTCAAAGTCAGATGATGTACTGCTTTGAGTACTGTTGTTACCGGAAAGCGCCACCTGCTGGCAGAGAATGAATTTGCATTGTCAAGAAGCCCTTCTGCTGTGTTTGTTCAGACCAATGCAAAAATCAACCTATATTTTTACACAGCAATCATGCAGTTGTATATGTGAACTGGTGGATCGACAAGAAGCTAATGCTAATGCACAGTGTTTGGAAGTAACTAGTTACATGTAACGGCGTTACGTAATTTAATTACAAAATTATTGTAACTGTAATTAGTTACAGTTACTAAGAAAAAATGAGTAATTAAATTACAGTTACTTATGAAATTTTTTATGATTACAAAGGGGATTACATTTGAATATTTACACACATCCACATACACAACTGATTTCTTTCCCAAATTGCACTGACTATTCTGAGACATATACCGCCCTAATAATTTCCGGGATGCGGAAATACAGTCTGGTTCGTAGAATCCAGTCATAAAAACGAAATGCCTAACGCGGACGGAATATGCCACATTTTGGATGACTAAATCAAAAGTAGGTCAGTACACTTATATCTGTACTGTAATCAAAACATGTATCTGTAATCAAAACATGACATGGATTAGTGTCTGTGAATATTAAGCCCCAAAAATGCAATATATGGCTTGCACATTCTGCGTGTCTGTGGAATTCAGGCGCGGACTGGACACCGGGAGAACCGGGACAATTCCCGGTGGCCTGGCAGCCGATTTTGCCCCACTATTTAATATCATTATTGTATAATTGCCTGCCGAATGTTCTAAAGCGATCATTTGCGAATCCGCCATTTGATAATTAAATCTCTAATAAGTCATGAAGTGTTAGTCATGACTCGCGCGCTCTCCGCGCCTCCGCCAAACGGTTGGGATCAGACTCTGAGTAATCAATGCGAGAGAGAGAGAGAGAGAGAGAGAGAGAGAGAGAGAGAGAGAGAGAGAGAGAATAGAGTGGACTGCTGGAGCAGAGAAGCAGAACTCCTGTTCAGGGTTTCAGGTCAGTTTCATCTGTAAAGATGCTTTTTTTGTCTTTTTTTTTTATTTAATCAAGCAGCAGCACATTGCTCATCAGTCATCACTCAAAATACTATATAAAGGAGATCATTATTATCTGTTGTAATGTTACAGTAGTAATTTAGATGAAAAAAAACGATTTTTTTATAGGTTCAGGGGGAGCTACGACAGACAACAACCCAACCCTTACGAAAATTTACATTTAATATTTAACTATAAATCCAGAGAAAATGGTTACAATTGTTTAACTGTGATAACCAAAAATGTAAAATTATTTTACAAATGTATTTATTTAAAAATAAATACAAATCAATTTGCAAAAAAACTAAAAAAAACAAGGTTATTTTACTTTTATATAGGCTAATAAAAGCATGGTAATTTTTTGTAAGGGAAAAACATGACTCGTGTACAGTATTAGGATTTTTCTATAAAGATATTGTAGTATTGTAGAGTATTGTATTGTAAAGTATAGTTTTGTTCAATCTTGAGTATTAAAGTCATGAGAGAGATGGATAACAGGGCAAAATAAAGAGACTGAAGAGAAAAATGGAAGTGAAGGTGCAGTTCAGGAGAGAACTTATAATTATTTTGCATGTCCCCAAATTAAAGATTTAAACCTTTTTTTATGTCAGGTCCATACAAAAAATAGTTTCGTCCATGAATTTGTTTGTATGAGTTTGAATTTTCCAGTCTGAATTTTTTTCCCAGTCCGCCCCTCCTGTAAATTAATGGCAAAGACATGGTTTCATTTACTACACATAGGCCTACTGAAGCTCGCAGCGTTTTCAACCTCTGCCATCTCAATATAGGAGTACACGAGCACATAAACATAATTTCTAGAACTGCTCTGTGTCACTTCATGTGCATTTTACTTATTTTGAGAAAACTATCATCATATACAGAGACAGCAGTTTAAAAAAAACACCAATATTTCAAGAGTTTATTACACAGAATACGTCACATGCTTATTAGATAACTGTATTTAAGTTGATGTATATGATTTTATTTATTATTCTTTGATTTTACAAATTTAGAAAAGTAATCAAAAAGTACTCAAAAGTAATTAGTTACATTACTTTAATAAAGTAACTGAAAAAGTTACACTACTATTACATTTTAAACAGGGTAACTTGTAATCTGTAACCTATTACATTTCCAAAGTAACCTTCCCAACACTGATAATGCATTATAATTGCTTTGTCGCATATGGTTTAGACACAGTGTAAATATTGTTAGAAGATGGACAACAGATCACAAATAGATGGTTTTTCTTTAAATCACTCATGTTACATCAGAAATTATTGTTCTTGCAATTAGACTAAATTAGACTGTATTAAGTTTTTTAAAGTTAGCGTCCAATTTATCTACTTGCCAAAGCCAGTTTCACATGGCGAATGTTAATTTTAGAGCTTTTTGAGATCCTCATGTAGGTCTGTCCAAATGATTTCAAAATTTTATCCTTTTATACACTGAAATCATGTAGTCCAAAGCCAATAAAATGACTTCAGTTACACAGAATGTTCTTATGAACTTCATCCCAAAAAATCAGCTGGTTTATGGTTTCACTTCAATCGTCCTTTCAAGTTTTCCAATGATCATATAACAGAGGTGAGTCTAGATCATAGTGCCTGATTGTATTGTCATATCATGAATTACAGAAAAATGCAGTTGCTTTGTAACATCTTTCAGACTGATGGAGAAGATCAGTGTGGATTTACTGTACTTGGCTGAATGTCACTTCACAATTCACAATTTGAAGATGTGGGGGAGGTGAAAGAGGAGTATGTCGAGGAGTTCTCACGTGACTTCGGTCTACTCATGTTAATCAAGTTCAGCTTCACACAAGCACACTGCGGCCTGGATCACATTGGACATGCAGATAATGTAAAGAATCAAACCAGTAGGGGTGAAGCAGAAGAAAAGAACGAGATCAAAGAGAGAATGAAAGTATGACAGATTCCTCCTCTTATGTTTCTCAGTAAAGAGAAGTGATGGACTGTTAAGATAGAAAGAGAAGAAGGTGGCGGAGGACATTTCGTGTTTGACAACTTTGTGTAAGTTAATGTTCTCTCTCTCTTGAGCTTTCAAAAAGTATTAGATCACTATAGAGAGAGTGCTTCCTTTTATAAATTATAGGGTCTTTTAAAAGTTAAAATACTCCAGTGTCTGCTAAATATGCAGAGACGGCTGTAATAAAGCCAATTTTGACACAGGAAACCTGCATGATAACAATCATTATTATCTGTTTGACGATGTTACTGGTACAGAAAGTACAAAGTTTCATGAGTTATCAGGATGTCAATTTAAAGGAAATTATGAATTTAAAATGTTTGCATGAATTTGAGAATTTATAGTTTGTTTAATATTTGAAATACATCTGTTTTGTTTTATTGACAGTGACACTGGGGCTGACAAGAACCTGATGGATGTGTTCTCCAGCATGATTCAAGATGTTCTCAAGTACTTATTGAGCATCAATGAAAGCAAGAATATCTGGCCATCTGTTATTAATTTATTTGCATTTAATCTGTGAATTATAATAAATAGTGCAGAATCTTCATTTACATCATAACTTGTATTGTTTTAAATGTAAAAAATGTTTTCTATTCGGTCTCAGGATTTTGGACCCCACTGCCAAAGCAAAGACATTTCATTGTTTTATCACCTCATCATCCATCTCTGCACCTGATAGATCTCAGTCTCCGTCACACACATCCTTTCCCTGTAGGATTTGCTCCAAGCTTTCTAATGACCATCAGGTAAAGCAGAGCTCTTGAAGGTCTGGTGTGCTTCGATGTGCTTTTCGATGTTGTGCTTAGTGTGCCGAGCTCTTTCTGTGTCACCACGGCCATCCGTGCTCTAGATCATAAACGTCAAAACCACATGAGCTCACTCATCTTTACGACCCACTAACAACCCCACGCTGCAAACACAATGGAAACTATTGAGGCTTCACCACAACGTAATGCTTTAAATGTGAAAACAGATTAATAACACAACGTTTCTCCAGCAAGCATGATAGAAGATTGAGGAGTTTGGTTTCCTGATGCTAAAAGCAGCTTTCTTTAGGAGAGTGAATGGCTTAAGTGTGTAGAATTAGACGTTCTTAATGAACATCCATGCCACTGCAGTAAACATTGCCAAATGATTAAAATGCTACTGGCCCATTTAAATGATGATTGTAAATCATCTGAAGAAAATTTGGTTACAGAGGGGAAAGTGACTTGTTTTTAAGGAAACTATGAAGTATCGACTGCTGTTTCAAGGATTATGTTTTCCTCAACATGGAATCATCTGGAAAGGTTCCAAATCTTATTGGTTTTTTTAAATATCTTTTCAAATAGAATATGAATGTTCTATTTATCGTTCGTTCTATGTTCTATCTATTGTTTTATCATTCTGTTGTTCTGTGTATATATTTTATTCCGTCTTGCTATTTTATTCCGTCTTGCTAACTTGAGATGTTTGTTTGTTTGTCCCTTCCATCAATCTTTTTTTGTTTTCCTCCCATTGCCCTTCAGCTTCTTGATATTAAAATACATAAAGCTGAATTAGATATAAACACTGCACACACTCACCCGATTGAAAGCACTGGTTAATAGACAATAGAAAGGCTGGAACAGTCAGATGTTCTTTTGGCAGTACCTGCATGTTCAGTTTAACAATCCCAGACTATAACGCATATAAACACATCTGTCTCTCTCGTTCTGGCATTGTTCAGTGATTAAGGCTGCGATTTCTGTCAGCAAGGATTTAAAAGACGGATGCCCATTTGCTGGTTTGTGTGTTTTGAAAATGTTAAACCTTTAATTTTTTGTTGTGCTAAATTGTTGAAGAAATGTGTGCTGTACATTCAATTCTGTAAAGTAGGTTGTTCTAATATGTGCATGCCTATGATCTCAGAAATAATGCTTTTTTTTTTTAAAACATGCTTTTTGTTTCTCAATAAAACACATTGGAAGATAAATATCAGTGACAAATGCTCCTCTGAGGGGCTTTAAAGATTGTGGATGTGTTTTCTGTCACATTTCTCTGAGTTATAGAGCCATACAGATGAGATACGGAGGTACTATACACTTCTTTTCAAGGCTTTTCTAGAGAAACATTGGCAGTGAAAGGGCTGCATCTACAATGTCTGACTTCAGCATTTATTCCAGGGTGAGGTATTTGAAGTCAAAGATGACAGCATGGCAGCTTTTCCTACAGGTGACTGACATTTTGATTCCTATTCTTTTGTTTTTGTTGGCTCACAGAAATGTTCAGAGTAGATTGGTGTATAGGTCAGTTTTCCACAGAGAATCAACACACAGCATACCACCAATCCCATACTAAATTTCTCTTTATAATTACGCCAAGCGCATGGAAGTAACATGGTGAATTAATTCTGTCAAATTGTTCTGGTTGAGCACAATCTCATGGGAACCCAAACATGCAATTAAACCTTCAACCTTTGAATTATAAGCTTAGAAGGCATCCAAAACTAACTAGTTAATTCGTATTTAATTTATTCAAAGACAATTAAGATGTAGTACTCATAACTGGAATTGAACAGTGACATATTCTAAAGCTGATATTGAAAATATTCTGTGTGACATGTATTCAACTGTACAAAGACCATTTTGTCTAAAAAAAAAAGGGAGTAATGTGTGTGTTTGTGCTGCAGTATTCCCCGTACATGTGCAAAGTGTGTGTTAATGTGATCTAAGTGTGTAAAGAATGTTTTTTATATATATATATAGTGTGCGTTGCATGCTTTGAATGTCTTTGAGTGTGTGTGTGTGTGTGTGTGTGTGTGTGTGTGTGTGTGTGTGTGTGTGTGTGTGTGTGTGTGTGTGTGTGTGTGTGCTTTCTGAAAGCATTTCGAAGTGTGTTTATCAAGTCAAGTATTCTCATCATGTGGGATTTATTACCGTCTGAGAGGCATGTTAAAGTATTTTCACAGTTTGTAAATATAACTTCCATGAGATAATGTTGTAAATTTAGTCAAACACAGCTTAAACCCTGGAATTTGTCTGCTGTACTAATTGGGGAAACTTAAAGGGATAGTTCACCCAAAAATTAAAATGTGATGTTTATCTGCTTACCCCCAGGGCATCCAAGATGTAAGTGACTTTGTTTCTTCAGTAGAACACTAACTGAAATTTTTACTCAAACCGTTGCAGTGTATCAGTCTTATAATGTGGATTGAATCACAGCTAAAACATACACAAAAAAAAAACATACATAAAACCAAATTAAACCCTTTGGCTCGTGATGATACACTGATGTGTAAAGATACAAAATCGATCTTGCAAGAAACTGAACAGTATTTATATAGTTTTTTACCTCTGACTCATGCAATGTCCAAACTGTTCGAACTCTCCTGAGCGTGTTCTCAGCTGCTGGTGTGTGAGGCATCTTCTTCTTCTTGCTTTATGGCGGATTACAGACTCATAAGTGCATTACTGCCACCTATATCTCAAGTGGCCCATTGACACTCTTTATTGAGATCGTAGATAGAGTGTCAATAGTCCATTAATTATGTTCAGCTTCTTGAACAGCCGAATCGTTTTCTGTCTTTACACATCAACGTATAATCATATACCACAGGGTTTAATTTGGTTTTATGTGTGGTTTTTTGTGTGTGTGTGTGTGTTTGTGTGTGTGTGTTTAAGCCATGATTTCCATCGACTTACATTATATATCTTGGTTTGTGTTCTACTGAAGAAACAAAGTCATCTACATCTTGGATGCCCTGGGGGTAAGCAGATAAACATAAAAATTTCAGTTTTGGGAGAACAATCTCTTTAAGCAGTTAAGAAATAGTGCCACTTACTGTTTAAAAAAATATTTTATAACTGACAAATGTTAGATTAGGTTTCCATTTCCTAACAAATCCAGTTGGTCCATGCATTTTCCTGTAAAATGCTAACAAATATATAATATATATCTTTGCCATGATTTTAATTATTAGAAAACAAATTAGTATGTGACCATGGGACTGTGTCCTGTGTTGTATCACAATAAATTACTGGACAATAAAATAATTCAAGAACCAAACAGCATAATCAGTTCCTTGGATAAAGTGTGTAATTTGACACATAAACTGATACATAAATATACTTTATTTAAACCAGTAAAAAAAAAAATATCTGACTGATTGATTTTATCTAAAATATTAATTCATCCACCAAAAGTAATCCAGAAAATAAAAGGGGGAAAAACCTAAATGGAGGAAGAATTTCACTGCTTCCTCTGTTTTTTTTCTTTCAGACAGATTTAGTGCAGTTCGGGAAGTCATAGATCCTGCATCTTTCACTGTAGAATTATACACACAGAATGAGGGATATTTGACCTTAAGAGATTTTCAAGTCACTGGTTTTGTGTCTTATGTGTCAGTGTTGATAAGTCCATCATAACTGAACTCAACCACCCCACAGTTTTAACCCACACTTCTTATACACACAAGTTTATATCCACAGATTCCTTCCAAAACACTGAATAATGAGTGAGATACAAATCTACCGACTGACTGACTGACTGTTTGTTTGAGTGTTTGTGGGTCTCGCGTGGCTCGGTTAGTGATTGTGTTATGGTATTGCAATATGTGTGTGGATTTGTTCAGCCCTGGGGGGTTCTGTGTCGTTTTGGCTCGGATCTGTTCCACCCATCTGGTTTTGGAGCACAAAACTGAGAGGATCAGACCAAGCCAGAAATATTTCCCTCACTCACACACACAATGAAGAAACAAAGCAAAGAACAAACAATTAGAACTTTAATTAATTAACAATAACTTTAACATAAGAGTTATTTCCTTTTTTCTTTATTATCTGAAGTTTGACTATTTCTGATCCCAAACAAGTGGAACTTATACTTTCTAAGCTATTCTGAGTGCTTTTAGTGCATTATTATTGTCTTGGGTCTCATATGGATTTTACAGCAAAGTTAAACACTTTAAGTAAGAGTTTTAGAAGGAATATCTAAAAAATATTAATCTAAACGAATAGTGCAGATGTAAATTAAGACACAAAAGGAAGTAGATGCATAAGGAGATCAGAGGAAAAATACAAAGCAACACTTCTTTATGTATGTGTATGTGTGTGTGTGTGTGTGTGTGTGTGTGTGTGTGTGTGTGTGTGTGTGTGTGTGTTTCCCTGCGGGAGGTGAGCTGGTATGACCTGCAGCTCAGTGTGCTGTTGAGGAACAGGTGGAGATGGAAGACACCACAGAGACTGTCACAGGGGTGTTTGGGCTCAACCATGTCATACCTGTGAGCACAGCATGAATTGAGTCTCTTTTACTCTTTGCCATCCAACGCAGTCATGCAGTCGAATAGAAAGCTTTGGCATGCTTGTATTCATGGGGAGAAGAACACAAAGAAAACTAGACCTATAGTTAATGAAGAAAATCTGTATAGTGTTTGCTTATGCAAAACTAATTTCAGTGATTGCTAGTTTTGTCATTGAAAGGTGTTTGCAAGGTTGTTCAGATGTTGATGTGGCATTGTTAGTTGTTTGACAGGAGGTTGCTATTACATTGCTAGTCAGTTGCTATTATTTTCTTTAGGGATGTAACAAGTCACTCTCACAATGTGATACGATTCACACAACTGATTTCACGATTTTCTCTGAATTATTTTTTTTTTTTTTTACTAAATGAGAATTACCACAAATTATAAAGGTGTCTTTTAGTGTTTCTCAGAGAAAATGCTCCGCATTTCTTTGTGAAACTGAAATTTGTATAATAGCAAAACTAAACTGAAATATAAAACAAATCCCAAATCAAATACATAAATAAATAATACAAATAAAAGAAATGTTTTAATATAAACAAAACATTTCTGAACGAAAACAAAAAACAAAACAACAGACAGACTGAATGAATGAAAATGCAAACTCACTCTCTGACAGCAGGTGGCTCTTATGGAACAGCAGCAATACAGCGTTTCCTTGATTACCGCTGTAAACAAAGCAACGCTGCGCTAATAAATTCTACTATTTTAATATTCACTATACAGAGGCAAGATGAAAAGAAAATACCATCTTAACTCTTCTAAAGACAGTAAGTTCCCCTCAGAGATACAGTACATTCATACAAACCTCCACCCACAACTCTATCGCGATGATCACAACTGAATCGTGACACATTTTTAACCAACTCAACTCAAAATTCATCGTTCATCGTTAACATTATGTTCTTAACTACTGCTAGGCGGTGTCTGGTGTGTTGCTTGGGCATTGGTTGCATGCTGCTTGGATGCTCAGGCAGTTGCTAGAATGTTTTTATTGCTAGGCTAGGAGGTTCTCTTGTGGTTGTTAGGGTATTTCTAGATGGATGCAAGAGTGTTTCTAGTCATTAGAGTTCTTAGTGATTGCTAGGGCATTCAGATGGTTGCTTTGGTGTTGCTGGGACATTGTTAGGTTGCTAGCATGTTGCAAGGGTGTTTAAGCAGTTGCTAGAATGTTTTTTTTATTACAGGGCAATTAAGGTGTTAAGGTGTTCTGGGTTGTTGCTAGGACATTTCTAGATGATTGCTGGGTGTATCTAATCAGTAACTACAGTGTTCTTGGTGATTTCTAGGATGTTGCAGGAGTGTTTAGTTACTAGAATGTTCTAAACTATTGCTAGGTAGTTGTTAGGGTGTTGCTAGGCAGCTGAGGTAGTAAGGTAGAATGTTCTAAATTATTGCTAGGGTGTTTTGGGTGGTTGCTAGTGTGTTGTGGTTTCTATCAATTATGTACAAATGGTACAGGAGAAGCTACATCTTAATTAGTATAGCTGAAAGTCTTTTTCTTTGTTTTGTAATTAGAACAAGCTGTTTATAGAAACCCACGCACACACATTTGTTTACTCATTGCATCTGGTCTCAGATGTTCATTCACTCTGTCAGCGTGTTGAGGGGCGATTGGAGAGAAAAGCACACCCGATTGGCCCGAGCTGATGAACTGAGTCCAACATGTGGAGGTCAGGATTTCTGAAACACTTCATGATCACTCAGCACCAGCATTCACTCGTCATTCTTTTCCTCGCTCAATCACTCACGCTGACACACGCACACACAGAAATACTCACAGTGCGTTAATGTCCCATGGCTTTCTGCACCTTTTAAGTGTGTGTGTGGAGATGTATTCGAGTTGTAAGATCTTTTTTGGAGGGAGGAAACATCAGGTTGAAGAAAATGTTATGACAGAGCAGTGAGTGAGGCATCGCAGATGTGACCACACACACATTCACAGCGCTGAGAAAACCTTTTATGAAGACACGCTCATGTTTATGTGTGTCTGAGGCCAATCGTTTAAAAATCTTACAGCAGACATGATGAAGATCTTGATGGTGTTGCTCTAGTCTAAAGAGTTGAATGTCTCATTTTTAAATGATTCCCTTCAATTCTGTTTCTCCGTTTTACATTATTTCACTTGCTGATTATCAGTTTTAAAAATAAAGGGTCATAACCTCCATAGACGATGGATACATTATTCCTGTATTTTGATTGGTGGTTGATTAAAAAGTGGTTTTCATGCATTTCATTTATAATTTTGGACCACCCTAAACTTAAATATTTGGTTTGTAGTTTTAACCACAAGTTTCCAGTAACATTTAGGCCAAAATTATACACCCTTAATGTGAAAGGCAACACTGGCCATTCAGATCACATTTAATACTTACTATAAGTATAGGGATTGTTTTTTATAACAATAAAACATCATATTCATTTAACATACTACTATTTTTAGCATCAGTGCTGGGTAGATTACTTACAAATTGTAGTTATTGATTCCAAATTACACAAAAATTCCAATAATCTATTACATTACATGGTTTACGTAATATAATTGGACAATTTTATAATTATTCTCCGATTCTTTTTGACCTAACTTGTTTATCACATTGATTCAAATAGTATAATCTTGTAACATATTGCTATAAAAATACAAAGAGAAAACAAATATATTAAATTCTTTGTTATTATCAACATCAAGTACATTGCGTTACATTAGATTTCCTTAGGCTTTGTGAAGGAAATGCAGGGGGGGGGGGGGGGGGGTATAAATTGAATGAAAATGTAATAACTAAACCTTAAAAATCCAAAACAAAAATAAAACATTTTAAAATAACCAAAAATCTAAATGCTTACTAAACTATGCAAATGTTCATAAATCCAGTGCTGTGTGGCATTTTCTGTGTAATTATAGTCAACTGATTGGTCTTCGTGTGAATGTCCACAAAACTAGAAAACTTTTTGAGTATGTGGTGGACTATTTTAGAAAAAAAAAAAAAAAGATCACTTAGAAAGAAAATCAAAAAACACTTAAACATTTACTGCTATTGTGTGAATGTGAAATCATATAATCAATAAAAAAAAAATTTTTGGAATCTGATTGCGTAATCCAAATTCCATGTAATAATTTACTGCCCAGAAGTCAGTTCTTCTCTTTTTATAGAAATAACCAAGCCATGTTTTGCATAATTGCAAATTAATCAAAAGAGAGTCTGGACTGTGTTGTCTTGAAGCTGCTAATAATTTCTGTATCATGCTTAATTTGCTAAGTTAATTTTATTTCTCTCTCACTATAACTATAACACTCGCCGGCACACAAACACCATCTGATACACACACTCTAACTCTCTGTAATTAAGATTGATTTCTCTGTCCTAGTCAGTAAATGAATGATCTTTTCTTTGGCGAGGAAGGCAGCGGCTAATTAAAATCATCCCGTAGAGATCAGAGGACCTCAGATTCCTTTACTTACATCCCAAGACACACTTCTGGGGAAATTCTGGAGATTACTTCTGGACAGATTTTTGGCTGTTGTGATTGAGTTATTCAACAGGAGAGGCTAAAAACAAGTCAGCATGATTTGCAATCTCATATTTAACAATAACTACTCAAAGCCAAAAAAGGCTTTCTGCATTTAGTGTATGTATAATGCTGACCACTGAACTGATGTTTGTTCTATTTCTATAATGCTGACTCAACCTGAGGTCACTTGATTGGATTTTTACTCTGAGCCACTGATGAAATTCTCCTGCCACCTAGTGGTGATCACATGAAACATAAAAAAGTATGCTAGTTATCAAGCAAGTTCAACACTGACCTACTTGAGTGGTTTAGCAGAGCAAAAAAATTCCAAGTTCCAATCAGATTTACTAGCTTTACACAACTTTGGGATATCTGAATTCACCAGTCTGTCTTGAAACAAATTTTTATTGTTAAACTAGATTCTCTCATGCAGAATTGAAAAGACAGAAATCCTTGGTTTTCTGTACAGCTGTTCTCATACCAGCACTGTTGAGCAATGGATGTGAATGCATTTTTCCATGCTGGACTGTTATTGTTTTATGAAGTAGTTTAGATAAATGGCATGCAAATCAAAAACTGTGGTTGGATGCTTTACTCTAAATGTCAATCAGAAGATCTCTTCTTGTCTAAGCGGGTGGATCTTGGACAGAATGGGCTACAAAGTGGCTCAAATTCAAAAAGATGTGTATTTTTTTAGACAAATCACAGTGAAGTTCCTAGACAAAATTATTCTTTTATTGAAAAATGTTCTTGGAGGTTTGGAATGTGGCAGTACAGACTGATCACAAGAACACCATTCATGATACAATTAGTTGATTGAATCAGTTTTACAGTACTCAAAAAAATACTACCACTCCTGTTTTAGACTTGACATTATATGTAAACAAAGGCGAAAAAAGCACAAAATGTGTGAGGAATGTGTCAGGAAAACATGATTGTGCTAGAAAATATGCTAATACTATTCAAGTGAGAACTTATCCGGGAAATCCACTGGAAGAGAGATGTGAAATTGTAATAACATTGATTCCCGATCACTGAGGGAACTCTGCAATAAAGTGGCATTGTGCCCTAAATTTAATACAAGTGTTTAAGAAATGTGTTCTAAAAATGACAGTTCAAACTCTTTTTTTATATTTAGCAAACCCACTGGGATTGTCATAATTCCTAGATCACTGACTCAGAATGAAGGCAACAATTGACCGTTTCTGTGTTTGTCTAGATTCAGGAGCTCTTGAAGGGTCCTTGACATCACGCCACAACATCGATCAGATAATCAGTCACAGCCCACGGTTTAAAATGATTACAGTAAACCACTTCAAATTTTGTCAGCGGGATTAGTCAAGTGTACCAAAAACAATTTTGTGCAGAGATAATTATTTGGTCCACAAACTTAACACTACATCAGTAACATTAGTAGTGCTCAGTCTTAAAGGAACAGTTCACCCAAAAATGAAAATTCTGTCATCATTTTTTTAACCTTCATGTCATTCCAAACCAGTTTTTCTTTCTTCAGCCGGACACAAAAGAAGAGATTTGCTGCTCTCGATCAGCACAATTCAAGCATTCAGTGACAAGCACCTGGAAACTCCTTGGAATATAGTGCGGAAGTCCTATGGACTTTTAGGAAGCTTTTTAAGTCTTGCATTCATTGAATATTCATCACAATTTATTCAGTTGCATTCCATGAAAAATCATATGGGTTTGGAATGACATGAAGGGACTAAATATTGACTGAGCTGTACAGAATATTTGGGTAAACTATACTTGTTCCTCATTCTTGCTTCACGTTTGCTCTCTGTCAGTCTTTCACATTTACAGTACAGTTTGGTGGCAGGCCTGCTGGTAACTCGTCGCATTGACAATATTAAACATATCCTTTCTCACAAAAGACAGGAAATTACCCAGAGGGCACAGCGGCTGAGCCGAGTGTCGATTGTGGTCACGGCAGAAGGCTGTGTCAAAGGTCAAGTCCTCACCGTTATAGAGAACACGAATTAACATATTTTCCAACCACTTTCCTTCTTTTCTATCACTCTTTCTGTCTTTGTCTTTCTCTTCCGGGCTCTTCCACAGCTCAAACACCAGCCGCGCTGCAAACTTTGGAAACCCCACCCCTTCCAAACCAAGTGCGCTTAGAAGTGGTGCCATTGTTACGTCATGAGCAGATGCTAAAGCGAAGACCGCCTCTTCCTTGCCTTTGCGCGTTTGGCTTC